>NC_091208.1:7581123-7813623 GCF_040958095.1 Procambarus clarkii
ACAGAGATAACAAGAGAGAAACAAAGGCAAAGAAGAGCACAATAGACTAAGTAAGATCAGGATCAGTGAAATCTGGGTAACGGGGCAGAGACAATGGAGTCAAGTGATCCGGAGGACGGACCAGAGGCGGACTGACAGTGTGTGGAGCAGGAGGAGGCATCAGAGAGGGACGGTCAAGGGAATCGGGGGCAGGAAGGACAAAAACAGGAGAGTGCACTGGATCAAGGACAGCATCCAAGAGAGAATTAAGGACCAAGGAAACCTCCATAGCAGGGACAGGTGACTCCGCCACTGAAATAGGAGGGGAAGCAGGAATAGTGTCGGAGCCAGAAGGTGAGGAAGATATTGAAGCTTTCTTACTCGCTGGGGAGGAAGGAGGAGAGTAGCCAGGCTCAAGTTTCTGACGTAGAGAGACATGCGTCGCTGGGAAGTGGCTGGACAATGGCTCTGACAGACAGGTGGTGAGGAGGGCCAAAAAGCTAGCGTTGAATGTAATGAATCAGCATTTTTTTGGGTGAGACCCAGAGGCTCCCCGGAGCTATCCAGGCTGATATGTATATCCTTAGACTTTGGTGTCAGTCAGTGTGGATGGAGTTCAAGGCCTACCACGGACCACAAGCCAGAACCTGGCCCCCCCTCAGAGTGGTACGAGGAGCAATGGCCTTTAGAAATGCACATGTGGTTTGGAGCATTCCGTGTCCACCATTGACCGGGCCAGGCACCCAGAAAACTTAGGGCCTCAAAACAAACCCCTATTCTGGTTAAAACAACGAAAATAGACAAATGAGTGGACAGAGCTCCTCAAATGAAAGCGAGCAAACGAGCATGACGTCAAACGAGCCGTGTCGCATGTCTGAGCAGCTCCCTCCCTTCCTGGGAGGGGAAAGGGGGAGCCCCAGACAATCCGCGCCGGTGTTCTAACCATCAGTTCTAAGGCTGGATGTCCAAGCTCACGAAAAGCCGCCGACTCGTGGGGGGAGGGGTGTGGCCTGGGAGCCTTCGGGTCTCTCCCAGAAAATGGCGTTTCATTACATTCAACGCTGGTTTTCTGGGGGGAGCCCCTTCGACTCCCTGGAGCTACATCACCAAAAACTAGAGGGACTTACTCAGGAGGAGATCGGTGCTCGCACCTCAACTCGAAGTCAAGACAACGGGCTGCAACCACCGACCCAAAGTGACACACGCCCTACTAGGCTCAGGAACATTTATGATGTAGCATGCAACCAGGACCCTGTTCGACCGCCAAAAACCCCGTGCCTGAATGTCAGCCCAAGACATGTTACCGAAGACGGCAGCAAGAGCAACAAAGTTATGAACGTCATGGACATGGGGATAGACCGCAGGCTGGCTGGACCGAATAACCCAGCGGACAACCTGAGAGACCCGAACCCGGGAATAGGATAGAAAGGAAACCGCATCAACCCAAAGCATGTCTCCGGCCACCGAGGCTGTGGCGCGCAAATAACAGCGGAGCGCCTCAAACTGACAACACATGATGAACCACCGCCCTGACCAACCAAGCATCAACAACCCAAGGGCCCTCCAGAAAGCAGCACTCTCATTCTTCACCAGAAAAGAAGGAGACGGCTGCAAACGAACAAACCTATCACCACGACCAAAAGGGCAAAAACCCCTGCGCCGAAGGAGAACATGAAGCTCTCCGACCTGACCCCCAGAGACCAACGCCAACAAGAAAAGAACCTTAGAAAAACAATCCTGAACTAACGGGGGCCACAACAAAACAAGAAGAAGACAAGTACGAGAGGACCCTGTCCAAGGACCAATTCGGCTCAGGCGGCGCATGAGCAGGCCGGAGGTGAAACAACGCCCAAGACAGGCTTGCGAAATGGCACAGAAGTAACATTTATACCGAAAGCAAGCTGCAGCGGCTCTGCCAGCGCCGCACGATATGAGGCGACAGTATTCAGCATAAGATGACGGTCCTGAAACAGCCATGAGAGAAAGGACAAAACAACCTTAACCGAAAACGAAGAACAGCGACGGAGAGACAAACAGAACCCGAAGGACCGCCAGGAAACTTTATACTGCCGCCGAGACGAAGCCTGAAGCCCGAACACCATCAAAATATTTGGAACTGGAGCTACCTGACCCAGCCACAATCACATCAGAAGAAGAACTGATGGTTGGATCGCCGGCGCGGTGGGTGTAGGGCTCTCCCTTCCCCCTCCCGGGAAGGAGGGAGCTGCGCAGACATGCGGCGCGGCACGTGTGACGTCATGCTCGTTTGCTCGTTTTCATTTGAGGAGTTCTGTCCAATCGTTATTTTTCGTCTTTTTAACCAGAATAGGGGTTTGTTTTGAGGCACGTACCTTTCTGGGTGCCTGATCCGGTCAATGGCAGACACAGAATGCTCCAAATCACATGTACATTTCAATAGGCCATTGCTCCTCGTGCCTCTCTGAGGGAGCCAGGTTCTGGCTCGTGGTCCCCGGTAGGCATAGAACTCCATCCACACTGATTGAGGCCAAAGTCTAAGGATATACATATCAGCCTGGATAGCTCTGGGGAGCAGAAGTGGCTCCTCCAAGAAAATAGAGGGGAGGGCTGAGAAGAAGGATTGGGGTGAGAAGGAAAAGAGGACACAGAAGACCAGGAAGACTGAAGGAAAGAGGGAACACCAGACGGAGAACCAGGAGGAAGACTGAAGGAAAGAGGGAACACCAGACGGAGAACCAGGAGGAAGACCCTCTGGCCCAGAATGCAAAGGAACAGGTGAGGTGGTGGTGGCGGTGTCAGGGTCCAAGGTCTGGAACGGTTGCAAAATTGATAAAGCAGGAGAGGGCAAGGAGAAGTGGAATGCAACACATGAGTGCCAGAGAAAGAGGGAAGACTGAACCTGGCGTTTCGCCTCAGGAAAAGATAAATGATCGCGATGTTTCAAATTGAGGATGGCTTCCTCAAATTTGTAGTGTACACATGCGTAGGAGAAGGCAGGATGGGCGTCACTGCAATTGATGCAGTGAGCTTGGGAAGAAGAGCACTCCATCTTAGAATGACCCGAGGCTCCACACAAGGGGCTTAGACATGCCTCACTTGTGCACTTGAAGAGATCATGCCCAAAACTCCACTACCTGTTCCAGAGGCGAGAAGATGGGGGTATGTACTCCTGAACGAAGCATCTAACACCGGCAAGAATGATGGAAGATGGAAATCTCGACCACAAGGGGGTCGAGTGAACATATCTATCTGGAGGATAGAATGGCCTTGGGCCTCAAGGATATATTTAATATCCTCGTGGCAGTCTTTCACTTTCCTATCACAAGTCGCAACATGGTGTGGGAGAAGAACTGTACCAATGCTGGTATTTAACAAGCATTTTTGGAGATCCGAACAGGGGGTTCGGGATCCGAACCTAATGCAGGACAACGAAGCCAAATGAGCAGCCACTCCCTGAGAAGGGGCTGCAACAACACATGTACCAGTACGGGTGTGGTTAAAAGTGACAAAAGTATCCACCGAATCAACACGGTGTTTACGGAGGAATAAATCATCAAGACAAGAAGGATAAACGTGACTGAGATCAAAATACTTAGGCCACGAAGCAGGACCAAACAATGCCTGGAATGTTGTCGATTGGGAAGGAATCATGCGAGTGCGAAAGTGACGGCACCAAGCACCCCCAATAAGAGAAGGGGTAAAGGGTGCAGCTGGTACAATGAAAGATGGAGCCACCCTAGGTGATGAGGTGGTCACCACTGGGGGCTTGGGGCTTAACCCTGCCACAGAGGTGAGAGGGGAGCGGAAAGAGTCAGTCGGGAGAGTCAGAGAAGTAGCTTGGTCTGGGGCCCAATATAGTGGGGGCTGTGGTGTTGTGTATTACTGAGGAAGTCTTGGTTGTAGGGTTGATATAAAGCCATTGCTTGATTACTGACTTTAATACTTAAACTGATACATGACTAGTAGCTTCCAGGCTGGTAGGCATCCTGTACGCTCTCTTGTTTATCTCTCCTCTGCTGGCGTCTGAGCCGCAGCATATATAAACTGATGGTGCCGTTTTCTATAAACATGACATCCCTCCTTTTCTTTAAAAAGAATGAATACAGGATGTCTACCATGCTTGTAGCACAAAGCAAAGTTATTGACACAAAGTAAGTTTTTAACATATCAAAAGATGTTGCATACATTTAACATTAATTAAGCACACAAAGACTTTAAAAAACTTAATCTTTACTACACAGGGTTTCAATGTTAAAAATACAAATGCAATGTTAAACAAAAATGAAAAAACCTGTACAACAAAGTTACAAAATAATGAATGAGAGATCTGCATTATTCAAACAATATTAAATTTAGTTTAGCATAATAAGTAAATACTTTGCATTACATGAGAATACAATTAATCATCAAATCGCGTAGGGCGTTTAACATGACGTTTAGGACGAGAGTCCTTAAATACAAGAATATCCTTTTATGAATTGTTTGTCGGGTTATAACTCATTTTTCTTTATCGTTTGTACGACTTTGCACTTCATCATTTTCTACACTAGTTGGAATCACTTTGAAATAGGCCATATTACGTGTTATACTATGATCTCTATCACTAGCTGTTACCATAGTTCCTTTTACACTAATCACTTTATATAGTTTTGTATCATATGGCATATCTAGCTTTCCCTCTTTTTTCTTTTTAACTAAAACAGTGTCTCCAACCCTTATGAATTGTTCCTTTGCACGTTGATCATGAGCAATTTTCATTTTGCCCTTGGCTAGTGCATCCTTCTGAGCGAGACGTTTATCCGTTACCTCGGCTGGCATGACAGGTAGTGCGATCCTCATAGGATGTCCAAATAAGAGTTCGTCAGGCGACTTGCCCAGTGTTCCGTGCGGTGTTGCACGGTAGTTCCTGAGAAAAGCATACATAGCTTGTTTCCAGGATCGTCCTTCGGCATGAGCACAGCGTACCGCTTTCATGAGAGGTTGCATGATTCTCTCGACTTCTCCATTTGCTTGAGGATGTAGTGGCATCACACGGCGGTGTTTGAATCCAATATGCTCAGAAAAGTTGACGAAGTCTTGTCCATTGAATGGCTGTCCATTGTCCGCCTTGACAACTTCAGAAATGCCAAAATTTGAAAAGATCTTGTCGAGTTTCGGGATGACAGCATTTGCAGATGTGGAAGTGATGATTTCTACTTCTGGATAACGTGAGTGATCATTAATGACTACCATCAAGTACTCTCAGTTGGTAGTGGTCCGCAGAAGTCCATCGATACTTCCGTCCATGGTGCAGCAGGTAGTGCTGAAGGTTGTAGAGGTGTTGGTCTTGAAGTATCCACTGCAGCTTGACAAGGGACACAGGCATCATGCATATCCTTTGCTTGATGATCAATGCCAGGAAACCACACCTTTTCTCGTAGCAACTGTTTGGTCCTAACAAGACCTTGGTGTCCTTAATGTGCAAGCTTCAGAGCACGTTGCTGGAGAACAGCTGGAATGACGATAAGAGTACCTCGCAGCACGGTGTCGCGTTGTTGTGTAACACTTAATTCTGTCTGGATGCGTTCAAGTGCTTTGAATGCATCTTGGTCAACTCCTGAGGGTGGGATGCGTGGAAACTTTTTCTTAGTCAATGCATCCACTGTTGCTTGCAGAGTTGGGTCCTCAAGGGTTGCAGTACGGATTTCATCAAGAGTGAGAGCCATAGGGACTGCATCATAGGTTACAGAGTGTACATATTCCTCGGCAACTTGAATTACATCTGGGTTAATGTGCAGCTGAACTTTGCTATCAGTATAACAATCTGTAGGTTCAAATCGATCAAAAAATTCAGCAACAATAGCATCAACATTGTTTGCTGATTCCACTGCAACAGCATTAGAAAACTGAAGTAGCCCCAATTTGGTTGAAGTCTTGAATCTGAGTAGAAACTCCTTTGCATTCCTAACAACATGGAATGTAGTAATGAGCATTACACTCTTTGACTTAATCTCTGCAGTGAAAGTTCCAATCACTGGTAAGGCTACCTTTGAAGCATAGGCAGTGGCGTTGCCATTATAGTTTTCAAGCTTTGGGAACTGTTTTTTAAATTTTTCATAGTGGCACTCAGCAATGGTGTCAATGTTTGATACAGTGTCAATGGGAACTTTAAGACAAATACCAGCAATGTATAGTATAGTCTCTGGGTTGTTTGGAAGATCAATCCATTCCGTGATTGATTGTAGTTCATAAATGTAATCACATTCACTGTCATCTGAGACTGGTTGTAATGACATGTTGTCTTTTATATTATTAACATTTTGGATATGCGGTGCAAGATTGTGTTTACCACCTCGACACCTATGACCTGATCCTCGTACAGTGCTTTTATTCACTGACTGTGGTTTCTTTAGTGCGGAACGACACATAGCGCCAAAATGACCTAGTTTTCCACACTCATTGCACTTCTTACCTTGAGCAGGACAAACATTATCTTGGTGTGGGTAGTCTCCTCCACAATTGTAGCATATATTGTTGACACCCTCTGATGTGGGTCGTTGTGACTGCTTGAGTCTTGTTCCATGACTCCAGTTGTGATGTGGTTCTCGGCTCAATTTGCTGTTAGGTTTGCCATAATACATCCTATGATCACGGTGTCCTCCCTGAACCTTACGTACCTCATCACTGTTAGTAACAATGGCAGAGCTGTTGTTGGCACTGCACTCCCATGACACGAGCATCACGTGCAGCATCTTCCATTCGACGAGCCATATCCAGTATCTTCGTAAGAGAACTTTCATCATCAACAAGTTCTAGAGCTCTTCGACGGAGACGTGTAGATGTGCATGTTTCAATTATTTGCTGTTTGATTTCTTTGTCAACATCAGCGAATTCACAATGGGCTGCTAAACCCTGCAGACGTGTGTGGTATTGATCCACAGTTTCATTAGAGAGTTGGTTCGCTCTCCTGAAATGCATAATTTCCATGGCAGTATTTTGTCTTGATTTGAAGTGCTCAGTTAATTTGGCTTTGGCAATGTCATAATCTCTGGCACCACCAGTGTCTTTCAGTGTGTCAAATATGTCACAAACTCGATCACCTACATAATGAAGTAGAAAGGCACGCTTTCTTTCAGCACTTTTGATGTCTGAAACTATCAACAAATTTTCAAACCTTTTAAGCTATTTGGTCCACCTCTGTGACAGGTTTGTCTGGTCACAGTCAGGATCAAATGCAGGAAACTGAGGTATATTTGTAATTTTTACTGTATAAATGTAAACTTATCACTTAAATGTTCCTCAGAATACTAAACACTTACTGCACTGTATATGTTAGTTAAGAATTCACTGTAATTACTTTAATCTTGCAAAGCTCACAAGCATTTTAATGCAAAAGTTCACAGCAGTGCACAATACAGCAGCAACTAACCTCTTACCTAGCCCTTGTGTACATGTGTTGTTCCTACTCACAGCAGCACAGCAATTGTCAGCAGTTGGCACAGCAGTTGTTAGCAGTTAGTACAGCAGTTGGCACAGCAGTTGTTGTTTGATGAACTTACAGCACTGTCAACACCGGATGAAGAATTTTGTAGCACAGAGCGTCGTTTCGTACACAAAACATTGGGTTTTGTACACAGCATCAAAGCGTCGTTTTGTACTCAGCATCGCTACACATGGAGCACAGATTCCTCAGTACACAGCTTCAGTCAGCACATAGCTTGGGTAGCACATAGCATTGGTTGGCACACAGCATTGTTTGGCACACAGCACTGGTTAGCACACAGCACCGGTTAGCACACAGCATCGGGTATGGTGCTCACAGACAGCACGACTTCTCTTCCTCCTCCGGGCAGCATGCTTCTTCCTTGTGTTTTAAGCTGAACAAATACCTGCATTCACAGTTCATCCTCGTCGCCAGTGTGGTGTTGTGTGTTACTGAGGAAGTCTTGGTTGTAGGGTTGATATAAAGCCATTGCTTGGTTACTAACTTTAATACTTAAACTGATACATGACTAGTAGCTTCCAGGCTGGTAGGCGTCCTATATGCTCTCTTGTTTATCTCTCCTCCGCTGGCGTCTGAGCCGAAGCACATACAAATGGTTGGTGCCGTTTTCTATGAACATGACAGGGGCCACTGTGCCATCCAGCACAGTCCGACTCGGGAACCTGGTCGCCCACCCCACGAGCCTGAGAAGTCAAATGAGAGTCGGAGAACGGCATAAAAAGAAACAGGTAAAAATTTCATCCACAAATAAAACCCCATACTCATCATGAAGTCACAATTAGAGTATAGGACACCCGACAGGACGAGGCCTCCAAGGTGTGCATCGTCGATGTTCACAATGCAATCGCTGCCTTAACCACTGCATTGTGCCAAACGCTGGATCGAGGGTTCGCAGAGTGCCATGTGGCATTTGTAGGTATTAGGAGATATTCGAAGCTCCCACAGGTACACGGGGCTCACATCCTGTGCCTCAGGACTCCTGTCAACAGACGCCATCAAAAAAGGGAAAAAGGGAAAAAAGGAGGGAAAAAAAGTTGTCAGCATCCATGCTGGCTGTGAGAGCCTTAGTATGGAGAGAGTGAACAAGGATGGAACATGCAAGAGCCGCATACAGCACCGCTGTGCAGCTAGGGGCCACAGCACCACTGTGCAGCTAGGGGCCACAGCACCACTTAGTACAGTAATCTAAATAAAAAAATATAAATGTTCTTTTGTTCATAATCGCTAATCTCCGAATGTTTTTTACTGATTGCTTTGAAATTTTGACACAACGTTTCATTCGCATCCGAGCCGGTTTTTATACATACTATATAGATGTCACGTCTGTGACGGTAAAAAAACATTTTTTTTTGAAAAACTGTTTTTTATGTAAGGAAAATCTTTGAAACCTCTTTACCGATTGCTTTAAATTTTGACATAACGTTCCATTCGAATACGTGCATGTTTTTATATACCTAATATATTGATGCCACACACATGTGACAGGTAAAAACATTTCTTTTTAAACAGCGCCATCTGTTTCACGTAAGCTGAACACACGTTATACTAAATGTGTTACGATTGAACGTCAATAATCGATTGCATTGATAAATTGAATTTTCATACATTTTGATTTATTTTCATTTTGATTTAATAATTTTATGTGACATTGCCTTGGAGTTGAGCTGTGTTGTTTACCATACCGTTCATTTCGTGAGTATAGTCAATTTTTATTTTTCATTTTATTTCATTTTTTTTTTTTTTAACTGTTCTTACTTTTCATTGATGGGAACATCAGATCATATGATATTCCCAATTTTCTTATGGGAACATCAGATCATTTGGGAATGCATCGGACGAGGGAGTAGAGAATGGTGGGAAGGACGAGGGGATGGGAGTCTGGGATGGTGGCGAGAAAGAGGGGATAGAGGATGGGTTAATGGTGTGGAGAACGAGGGGACGGGGTAGTTGGGGATGTTTGGGACGAGGGGACGGGGGAATGGAGAATTGTGAGGAGGACAAAGGGACAGGGGAGTGGAGGATGGTGGTGAGAAAGAGGGGACAGGGGAATGGTAGGGAAGATGAGGGGATAAGGAGGTGGAAGATGGTGGGGAGGACGAGGGGATGGTGGAGTGGGGGAATGGTGAGGAGGATGAGGGGGGACGGTGGAGTGGGGGATGGTGGGGAGGACAAGGGGATGGGGGAGGGGATAAATGGTGGGTAGGAATAGGGGACAGGGGAAGGTTGCTGTTGCCGGGTACAGCAAGTGATAAATAAAATAGGTAACTGAAATTATTTGCTTTGATAGTGTTATAGATGATCCTGACTGTGATAAAGTCTATCACAACATTCAGATATCAGTGAAAATAATAGTTAGTTTTGATATTCGCAGCATGAGGGAGCGAGAGAGAGAGCACCCAGCCAATGTTTCCTACATCTATGCATGATGAAACGACTTTATGTTCCATCACCACTGTTCATTTTGTTATGGAAATGGATTCATATTAGGGATTTTGTGACAGGAATGTGATAACGTCAGCGGTTTTGTAGCTAGTCATAGCGAGATGAGTAGAATATTGGAGGCATTGTCTAGCATCATGTGACTGCTAGCGTCGTCTGCTTGTGGCTCCATGCTGTGTTTTGATTTTATCACCATACTCTCCAGAACTGCATATTAGTATGTTACAGTGCATATAAATATTGATAGTGATAAATAACATACGCATATAGCATAATAACAACAGGAACAATGTTGTTATTTTGAGAATAGCGAAGTTCCACACGTTTAGCTATACACATTCCATATATTACACACTATTGAATAATATTACTGAAAATCCAGCGTTGAATGTAATGAAATGTCATTTTCTGGGTGAGTCCTGGAGGCTCCCCAGAACTATCCAGGCTGAATGGATATGTATATCTTTCTGGCATCAGTCAATGCATAGAGTTCTTGCCTACCGGGGACCACGAACCAGAACCTGGCTGCCTCTAGAGATGTACGAGGAGCAATGGCCTATGGAGACCCCTCTGTGGTTGGGAGCATTCTATGTCTGTCATCGACCAGGATAGGCAATCAGAAAGGTAGGCGCCCAAAAGCCAACCCTTATTATGGTAAAATTATTGCGACCGAAAGTTGAAGAGGGGGGCAGAACTCCCCAAACGAAAATTAGCAAACTAGCATGACGTCATCACGTCACCACGCAGCTGTCTGCAGACCCCACCCCTCTTCCCAGGAAGGGAAGGGGGACCCCCAGACCCAACCACTGGCGACCCAACCTACAGTTCTTAGGCTGGATGTCCAAAAAACGCATAAAACACCGCAGACCGGAGGGAGGGAGGGATGGCATGGAGCCTCCGAACTCACCCAGAAAATGGCATTTCATTACATTCAACGCTGGTGTTCTTGGGGGAGCCCCGTCGGCTCTCCAGAGCTAACTACCCAGAGATAATGAAAAACAGGGACTTACCTCGGGAGGCAGTTCGTCCTCACTCCTCAGCACGAAGTCGAGACAACTGGCGGCAATCGCCAACCCAAGGCAACGCAGGCCCTACCTGGCCCCGGAATATTCACAAGGTAGCGAGCAACCAGGACCCTGTTTGACCTCCAAAGAGCCTGCGCCCGAATGTCAACCCAGGACATGTTGCCAAACACGGCAGCCAAAGCAGCAAACTTAGGCACGTCATGGGCACGGGGATAAACCGCAGGCTGGCTAGACTTAACAACCCTGCGGACAACCTGAGAGACCCGAGCCAGGGAATAGGGAAGAAGGGAAACTGGGTCAACCCATAGCATATCCCCAGCCACCGAAGCCATGGCGCGCAAATAATGGTTGAGAGCCGCAACCGGACACAACACCTGATGCATCCCGACCTGACCAACCAAGCATCAACAACCCAAGGCCCCCTCCAAAACAACCGTTTCATTCTTCGCCAGAAAAGGAGACGGCTACAACCGAACAAAACGACCACCAGTACCGAAGGAGCAGAAACCCATGCGTTGGAGGAGATCATGAAGCTCCCTGACCCAACCCCCAGAGGCCAGTGCCAATAGGAAATAGAGCTTTATAAAAACAATCACAAACGGAAAGGGCCACAAGAAAAGGAGGAGAAGAGAGAAACGAGAGCACCCGGTCCAAAGACCAGGATGGCTAAGGAAGCACATGAGCAGGCCGGAGGTGAAACAGCACCTGTGACAGTTTGCAGAACGGGGCAGAAGTAACATCAACACCGAAAGCAAGCTGAAGCGCTTCCATCAATGCCACATGATACGAGGCGACAGTATTGGGCATAAGATGACAGTCCTGGAACAACCAAGAGAGAAAGGACAGAACAACCCCATCAGAGACCGAAGAATACCTACACAGTGATAGGAAGAACCGGAAAGACCGCCAGGAAACTTCATACTCTCGCCGAGACGAAGCACGTAGGTGGGAGACCAACAACGAAGCCACCTGTGCACCATACAAGTGATGATAAACCTTAGTCAAAAACTCCAGACGCGAAGACTCGAGGTGAAGATCGAAACAGCCTCGTACTGGGCTGAACCGATTCGCTGAAAAAGGTGGAGCCGCGGGAAGATCCTCGGGTTCGGACACTGAGCAAGCAGCACCTAAAACCAGGGCTGGGCCGGCGACAAAGGAGCCAGAACGACAACTCTTCCCTGGTAAGTCTCCAAGCGAGTCAGGACCTGCAGCAACATCTGAAACATGGGAAAAAGATACAGGTAACCCCACCTCGCCAAGTCCTGCCTGAAGGGGTCGACCCTGATAACCTCGCAGTCGGGAAAGGGCGCCACGTACACCAGGAGACGCCTCGATCACACCAACGTGAAGAGATCCACGTCCGGAGTCCCGAACGTCTGGCACAGCCAACTGAAGGAGTCGGCGTCGACCGTCCATTCCATGGAAAGGGGAAAGAAACGAGACAGTCCATGCGCCAGGACGTTGGACATCCCCCCGGACGTGAACCACTAGGTGTGCCAAACCCCGAAAACTCAGCAAACGAGTCACCCAAAAAGACCAGCCCCAAAGAGCCAAGGACTGCATCGAACTCCCTCGGTTCAGGCAATGAACCACCAAGGAGCAATCCGAATGGAGCCGGATCGTCGATCCACGAGCGACTCGAACCCTCTGGAGCGACATCCACACCGCCGTGAACTTCCTGGCCATGCTGTGAGCCCGACGGAAGGATGGACCCCACCGCCTCTGGCCGGCCTGGTGGCCACTGATAACAAAGCCCTTGCCAAGAGATGAAGCGTCCATAAACACATCGAGCGAGGGCTCGGGTAGGAGCCAAGGCACTGAACCCTGAAAAACCAAAAGAAGAAGCCGGTGATGCAGCAACTGAATCAACACCCCCGGTGGCCGAACCTAATGGTTGTGAGAGAGGCGGGACATCCCCGAAGAAATCAGAACAGCCGACGAAGCCACACCCGACCCGGCGGGTAGACCATCATGGTAAAGTTCAGGCTCCTGCACAAACTCTCGAGCATCTCCCGCATGACCTGGGAACCCCTCAGAAACAGACGAAGGCGGGACCACAAGGGAAGCAGAGCCTCCGGAGGCAGAGACAAGGAAGCGATGCAAGTGTCCCAAACCAGATCCAGCGAAGACCGAACCTGAGTGGGAAACAGATGGGACTTCCTCCAGTTCACCAAGAACCCGAACCCAGCGAGCAGGGAAAGAACCAAATCCCTGGCAAGCAGACACGCAGACTGGCTGGGAACCCAAACTAGTCTGTCACTGAGGTAGGCCAGAACCCGAACACCTAACAGACGCAGGCAGGACACCACGACCCGAGTAAGGCGTGTAAAAACGCTAGGGGCCAAATTCAACCCGAAGGGAAGACATTAAAAGCGGTAACCCTGATGCCCCACAACAAAACCGAGAAAGTCTCTGAACAACAGATGAACCGAGATGTGCCAATACGCGTCCTTGAGGTCCAGGGACACCATCCAAGCGCCCAGCTCCAACCGAAGACGGACCTGAGATAGAGTAGTCATCCGGAAGGAGGGGCAATAAACCCACGGGTTCAGACGGGACAAGCTCAGAATGAACCCGGAGGTCTGCGCAGTCCTGTTTCGGGACCGGAAACAGGCGGGAAACCCACCTGATGGACAACATCATTTCGACCACGCCCAGGCGAATCCACTCCAAGATGACCTGTCAGAGCACAGGAGAAGAGGCCTGCCCCACCAACTTCGAACCCCCGAAGGGAGGAGGAGCCACCTAACTCCACCACAGGCCACACGAAACGACTCGAAAAGCCCACGATTCGTGGGACCAGGCACGAGCAAACAGGACAAGCCACCCCCGCATTGCCCCGTCAACGCGACGAACCGTAAAAGGGCCAACGCACCTTGTGAGAACCTAAGCGGTGAACAGGGCGATCCCCGCACCGACCTGAAACAGCCGGAACCGTAGGCTGCGCCAGTCCTGAATCTGACACCGGTGCCTACAATGACAAGAAGAACCTAGAGTCCAGGCACGACCTTTCCGGGAAGGGCCTCCCCACGAACCCCTCAGGATCAACAACAACTCCGACATAGGCCGACAACTAACCGAGGTCGCCTGCAGGTACTGCACCACAGCAGACTCAGCAAACAGCAACGGACAAAAAGGAGAAGACACTCGAAGAGCCAGGGCCCAAGTGGAATCCAAGGAAGAAGCCAGCATCGCCTGCTGACAGGCAAGGTGAGAAGCATAAAACCGCGAAACCACATCCCGGAGGAGTGGCTCGAAGAGCTTCAGCAAAGCAGACGACGCCCGCACCATGGAGGGCAGCACACCGGACCCTGCAGCAGCCCTAAGCGCCCCCACATCCAATTCAAGCCAGTCCGAGGACAGCTCATGGATGGAAAAGAACCGCAGGGCCAAAGCAAGCAGGCCACGAGTATGCAAATCCTCCACCACCAAGGCAGCCGAACGGGAAGGAACCTGCATGTGAAGCCGCATGACACCAACATTCCACGAAAGGGCAGTGGCGAACAAACAAACATTGAGATTGTTACGACTCTGGGTTCCTTAGATGGAAATCAGAGGTCAATAAATAATTACTTTATATTAATTGATAGGATTGGATCATGTGAGAAGGATAGTCAATTACAATAACAATTACATGCAGGACCCCTTAAAGCTTGGTTCTGCAGTATTCCCGTCATCCTTACCAAACGTAAGATGAATCTTGTTTCTCACAGAGCATTCAGACTCTGAGCTTGTTGACTATTAAATATAATATTGAACTAGTTATCAGCTATTCTTAGAACTATTAAAGTAACTAGTAATGAAGGCCGGTGAAGACATGTATGGTTTGTAGCTGCACGATCAGCTAGGTTATCTTCCCGGCAACAACGACTTGGGGAGCTCGGGGACTGAAGGCTCCTTCGATCTTCTCTGGTCTGGTTGTGCTTGTGGCAACATCTTCCCTGTGTGGCTCTGTCTCCATTCTCCTCCTCCTTCTCCCTTTCCCTTACCTTAGTCTACAGTGATTCTCTAAGTTGAGTATAACCCTATGTAACCGTGTTACTGGCTTGGTGTGTGTGTTTTATTTATAAGTACTGTGTAGTATAAGCCAGTGTTTTGGGCATCCCTAAGTGTATTCCGTTGCGACTAGGGTACCACATGGGGCTTATCTACCCCAGGCTGTTTCGAGCTTTTCGAGTGCCTCTCTTCAAGTAGACTTTACCCTAGTTTTTTCCAAGTGTAAGCCTTGTATCCTGTCTATGTGGACCAAGGTAGTTAACGTAAGGTAGTGTGGTAAAGTGTTTTTTTTATAGTAACTTATATGGGAGGGTTAGTAGAGGGTTTAATAAATAAGTTAGTTTTTGAGGGGTATCCATTAATCCTGTTGAAGTGCAGGTGATTGTATACTAGATATCAGACCTGTATTCTAAAACTATGAAGCATTAACAGGAACCTATGTTCCTTGGGGGCCGGGCCTATCTATCCCAATATTTTTAATACATCTTGATTCTAGCTATTGGCCCTTCTGAGTAACACATCATACACCCCATGTCAAGTATCTTTCCCATAACAAGTGGTTGGCCTGACCGGGAGTGAATTAATTATACATAAATTGTAAAAAATTAGATTTTTGAGTGCCGCAACTAAAATTATTGAATTCCAAAGAACGGTTGTGTGGTAGCCTAGGGTCCAGATCAACTAACTAAGGATACATATTGCACTGACTGGACACCCAGCTGGATCTCTTCACGATTGAGGTTAGTGTGGCCTTGTGATAGAAGCCGTGCAAATTTTTTTTTCCCAATTTTTATTTTTATTTTTACTTTGGCTAGGAGCTAAAATAATTAGTGATGGAGGCTATATTGCAGGAACTGGCAAAGGCACCTTCAGTAGTAGAGATCAAGAAGCTTACCAAAGCTAATTTAGTGTTGTTAGGCAAGGAATTTGGCCTTGAGTTAGAGGTAGCTGCAAAACAGTGGAGCCCTGACAAGTGAAATTTTACAGCATTGCATAAACCAAGGCCTATTGGCAAGTGATACTATTTTATGCCAGGCCAGTCCAGCTGAAAATGAATCTAGCAGGATAGAATTTGAATTACAGCTGGCCCGATTAAAACTAGCCGAGCAAGAGTGGCAGAACCAAATGCTAGGGTGGAGGAGCAAAGGCTCGAAACTGAGGAGGCAAAAATTAGAGGCAATGTCAATGTACCACCACCTACCGGGAATTGAAACCCCAGGCATTATGATAAAAAGCATAACTTGCCTGAATTTTCAGAGTAAGACCCTGAAAGTTTTTCAACCATTTTCAGAGATGGCCATGTTCTTGAACTGACCAGAGGAAGAGTGGGTGAAAATCCTACAGGGAAGACTTAGAGGTAAAGCCCAAGATAATTTTATAAACATGCCTGACTGCGATTGTTTTGATTATAGTAAAGTCAGGGAACGGATTTTGAGGGCCTATGAAATTACGCCTCAAGCTCATCGCCAAGTTTATTGCAACTGTAGGCCTACTTACAACCAACCTCTCACTGAATTTGCAAATGATCAAATCAGACTGTTCGAAAAATGGATTCGCTCGGCTAATGCCAAAACAGACGAGGCACTCAAAAATTTCGTTTTAATGGAGAACTTTATAGATAATATGCCAGAGCATGTAGCACGGTCCCTTAGAGAGCGGACGGAGGTAGATACTAGTATTATGGATTTGGCCAAGATGGTAGAAAACTACCAGTGGGAGGGCAAAAGGCCCAACAAAAATCATTTTAGCCCATATAGTAACAAAACTTATACCCACAGCCAGTCCAGACCAGTCCATTCTAACCCTATAACTAATGCACCTTCTCTTTCAGACAAAACTAACCCTGTTAAATTGTCTAACCCCACGGCACCTAAGGGGGAACCAAGGGGCAATCTTGTTAGTAATGTCTCTTCTCCCCGACGAGTCTGTAGTCACTGTAAACGTGCAAACCACATTACTAGCCCTTGTTGGCAACTGCACCCGGAAAAAAGACCCAATGCTCTTGTTGTGACACAGGGCTTGAGGCCTTCTGAAGGGTTAGGGAGTAAGACCTCCAACCCACAGTGGTTGGACCTGCTTACCCCATTCTTATCGAAAGGAAATTTTTTGTTGTCTGAGGGATATTCCTGGAGGACGCGATGATCTTCCGAGACACCGGTGCCATCCAGACTTTAATCTTGGAGAGTGCGTTACAAGGTGCCAACACTCTCGACACTGGAGAGGTAGTACTGGTCGAGGGTGTCACTAGTGATACTGGAGCAGTACCCCTCCATAAGGTTACCCAGGAATCTGATTTCCACAAGGGTGTTTGTACAGTCGGAGTCACTTCTTACCTACCTTTCCCTAATGTTGATGTAATATTGGGTAATAATTTATCAGGGGATAAGGTAGGGGACTCCAGACTGCCTATTATGTTGCCTACCCCTAAGGTTTCCCTGGATCTACCCACTGCAGAGGATAATGTTGTCTACCCTGCATGCGCGGTGACCAAGTCTATGGGACTTAAATGTAAGGGCAGCCCTGTGGTTGCCAAGGTGGGAAATCCCGAGGACACGAGGAACTTTCCGAGGGGGGAAAGCCTAGTGGACCTTGCGGACATATTCATGACCCGACTCGATGACGAAGCCGAGGACACTGTGAAGAGCCTACCATCGCCTCCTACCGAAAGTAGTGAGGAGGTGGAGAACACTGTTGAGCCTCGGCCAATGGCATCTGACCCAGGCATGGATGCATCCTTGAGTTATTTACAGAAAGCTGATCCGAGTCTTGCAGAATGTCACGATGTAGCTCTCTCTAAAGAGGAGATTGTATATGCAGCAACCGGGTACAATTACAATGATCAGGCTTTGATGACAAAATGGAGACCACAGAGTTCTCCCTTGTCAAATGAGTGGGAGATAGTCCACCAAGTTATGTTGCCTATCTGCTATAGAGAGAAAGTTTTGGCAGCTGCTCATGATGATCCTATGGGGGCATATCAAGGTATTAATATCACCTATCACAAAATTTTTAAATATTTCTTCTGGCCCAAGCTGAAAAGCGATGTGGCAAAATTTTGTAACTCGTGTATTCCTTGTCAGCTTGTTGGGAAACCAAACCAAACACCACGTAAAGCTCCTCTAAGGCCTATTGTCGTGAGGAACCATTTTCCCATGTGGTAATGGACTGTGTTGGTCCATTACCTAGAACTAAGTCTGGTAATATTTACTTAATCACGTTGATGTGTATCACGACCCGTTACCCTGAGGCTTTTGCTGTAAGGAACATCCGAGCAAAGACTGTTGTTGCTCGTATGTTGCAATTTTTTTCAACTTTTGGACTGCCTCGGGTCGTGCAAATCGACAATGGTACTATTTTTAGGTCTGACACTTTTGAACAATTCTGTAAGGACCATGGAATAACTCATAAGGTTTCCAGCCCATACCATCCAGAGAGTCAGGGGGTAATTGAGCGGTTCCATCAAACCCTTAAGCAGATGCTGAAGACATCGTGCGAGAATTCCCACAAATATTGGGATGAGAACCTGCCTTATGTTTTGTTTGCTGCGAGAGGGGTTACAAGGTTCACTGGGTTGTTCTCCTTTTGAGTTAGTCTTTGGCCATAAGGGTTCGTAGACCCTTACAAATGTTACAGGACAATCTTTTAGGGAACGTAACGTTGACCGAAGGTTCGGCTTTCTTTGAGCAATACCACCAGAGACTCAGTGACTGCAAGGCGTTGGCACTAAAATATCTTGGGAAGGCCTAAGAAAATATGAAAGAACGACACGATGTTAAGGCTAAGTTGCGGGTATTTCAGCCTGGTGACCCTGTCCTGGCATTAAAGCCTCGACAAGGGAACAATATGTCTCACAAGTACGAAGGCCCCTATATTGTGACAGAAAAGGTTGGGGACCTCACGTACAAAGTAAGGCACTCTGACAAGCGTAACCAGGTGATGCTGGTACACTTGAACCGTCTGAAGAAGTTCCAGGGCCCCAGGCCCGTCGCACTAACCAATGTTTCCTTTTCCAGTGAGGGAAGGGATGATTGTTCTGGGGACCCCACTAATCTCATTTTCAATAATTCTAGTTCTGTGAATGCTGTGGAGAAGGGATTGTCCCATTTGCAGATAGCCCAACGTGAGGAGGTGCAGTCGTTGCTTGACGAATTCTTCAGTCTGTTCAGGAAGGTCCCGACCCAGACTGATGCCATCTACCATGATGTCGAGTTGACGGACTACACCCCCCATTCGCCTTCAACCCTATCGGATGAGTCCGGAAAAGAAGGCCATCGCACTGAAAGAGGTCGACTTCCTGCTCCAGCACGGCCTCATCCGGTTGAGCCAGGGCTCTTGGTGCTCGCCCTGCCTTTTGGTCCCCAAACCAGACGGCTCCTGGCGATTATACACCGACTATCGGTAGCTCAACAAGGTGACCATTGTGGATGCCTATCCGCTGCCCCTCCTAGAAGACTGCATCGACGAGATCGGAAACGCTACGTACGTCTCGAAATTCGATCTCTCGAGAGGATACTATCAGATCCCGCTCACCGTTGTGCCAAGCAACTAACTGCGTTCATAACACCCGATGGTGTATGGTGTCTTCGAGTATCAAGAGTTACCGTTCGACTTGCATAATGCCCCTGCAACGTTCCAGAGGCTAATGAACTCTGCTCGCAAATGTGGTAAATTGTTGGGCGTATTTAGATGACATTGTGCTCTCTGATAGTAATTGGGCTGACCACATAGCTAGGTTATGCCAGTTGTTCACAGTTCTGAAAAGTGCAATTTTAACTCTAAGTGCAAAAAAGTGTCATTTTGGCCAAGGCACAGTGACGTATCTCGGTTATGAAGTGGGCAAAGGAAAAATGTTACCTCGGCAAGATAAAGTCACTGCCATTCTGGAGTATCCAGTGCTCCGGTCTAAAAAGCACATTCAAAGGTTTATGTGCACATACTACCGACGCTTTTGTCAGAACTTTTCCAGTGTCGCCACTCCTCTCATGGACTTTTTGCGAATGGCCGTTAAATTTAAGTGGTCAACAGACTGTACAGAGGCGATTAAAAATTTGAAATTGATCTTAGCTTCCGCCTCAGTGCTTGCTAGTCCAAGGTTCGACTGACTGTTTAAAATTCATGTCTGACTCGGGTGCTGGTGCAGTGTTGTTGCAAACTGGGGATGCTCAAATGTACCACCCAGTATACTATTACTCTGTGAAATTTGAAAAGGCGCAACGTAATTATTCAGTGATAGAAAAAGAAGCGTTGGCACTAGTGTTAACATGTAAAAAGTTTGAAGTATATCTAATGGGAAATATAGTGGAAGTGTACATGGACCATAACCCACTAGTGTTCTAAAACCAGATGAAGGGGAAAAATAAATGCATTCTCAGGTGGGCATTGTACCTACAGGACTTCAGTCTTTCCATTACCCACCTACCGGGCTGGCTCAACGTGATAGCCGATGCTTTGTCCAGGTTGCCTGAATAACATTCATCTGAGCCACAGGAAGCCATATACCAACTGTCATGCTTTAGTTATTTTTTTAGGTTCTCCTGTGACATTAAATATTCCATGTCAAATTTATTGACTTCCCCGGTTTTTTTTGCGTGTGCTTTTTCTTTCAGAAAATTTATTTTTGTGTGCTTTTTCTTTCAGAGAATTCCTCTGTGCTTTTTCTTGCAGGGAAATTTTAGTTTTTGATTGATTTTCTTTTATTGCATAGATTTTCCTTTTTATTCTCTGTATGCTCTTACAAATAATATGACTACTATTCTAGTAGCCACATTATTTTTCTCTGAAAGGAGGAGGAGTGTTACGACCTTGGGTTCCTTAGGTGGAAACCAGAGGTCAAATTGTATTCAAAATAATTACTTTACATTAATTGATAGGATTGGATCACGCGAGAAGGATAGTAAATTACAATAACAATTACATGCAGGACCCCTTAAAGCTTGGTTCTGCAGTATTCCCATCATCCTTACCAAACGTAAGATGAATCTTGTTTCTCACAGAGCATTCAGACTTTGAGCTTGTTGTCTATTAAAAATAATATTGAACTAGTTATCAGCTATTCTTAGAACTATTAAAGTAACTAGAAACGAAGGCCGATGAATACTTGTACGGTTTGTAGCTGCACGATCAGCTAGGTTATCTTCCCGACAACAACAACTTGGGGAGCTCGGGGACTGAAGGCTCCTTCGGTCTTCTCTGGTCTGGCTGTGCTTGTGGCAACATCTTCCCTGTGTGGCTCTGTTTCCATTCTCCTCTTCCTTCTTTCTTTCCCTTACCTTAGTCTACAGTGATTCTCTGAGTTATGTATAACCCTGTGTAACCGTGTTACTGGCTAGATGTGTGTGTTTTAATTATAAGTATTGTGTAGTATAAGCCAGTGTTTTGGGCATCCCTAAGTGTATTCCATTGTGACTAGGGTACCACATGATGCTTATCTACCCCAGGCTGCTTCGAGCTTTTCGAGTGCCTCTCTTAAAGTAGTCTTTTACCCTAGTTTTTTCCAAGTGAAAGCCTTGTATCCTGTCTATGTGGACCAAGGTAGTTAACGTAAAATAGTGTGGTAAAATGTTTTTTTATTGTAATGTATTTGGGGGTTAGTAGAGGGTTTAATAAATAAATTAGTTTTTGAGGGGTATCCATTAATCCTGTTGAAGTGGTGTAAGTGATTGTATACTAGACAGCAGACCTGCATTCTAAAACCTTGAAGCATTAACAGGAACCCATGTTCGTTGGGGGCCGGGCCTATCTATCCCACTATTTTTTATATATCTTGATTCTAGCTATTGGCCCTTCTGAGTAACACATCATACACCCCATGACAAGTAACTTTTCCATGACAGAGGTGCTCGAAGTCGCCCCCCAGGAAAACCTGAAATGCTGACCGAGTCTCACGCCACTCAAGCGCGCAGGACCGACAGAACGTGTGCCAAGCCTTCAGCGAAAAAAGAGGACAGTCTGCCATCGGGACGACTCTGGAACCTCATAACGAACCCAGTACGAACCAGGAGAGCCGTACACAGAGGAACGCGGATCCATCACATAGGCATAATCCGGGTCGAGCAGGAGGTAAGCCCCCAAGGCTTTCCTCACATCAGAAGATGAGACGTGGGAAGCTGGAAACCTCCGGAAGGACGGAACCGAAGAACCTGCGTAATCGCAGAACTGAACCCGGGGAGGGATGGACACCAAATCCAATTCGTACACGGAGGGAGCGAAAGAGAACCCCTCTCCTTGTAACACCAAGCCCCGCTCGGAGGGCAGGAAAACCCAAGCGGGGTCCAATGGGGGCCCAAGGCCTCCAAGCCAACCTTGGGAACCTCGCCCTGAGGACCTGGGGCCGAGTCAGCCTCCAAATTCCCCATCTCTAAAGAAAGGCTGGAGCTGCAGAAAAAAACAGGAACGTAGGGGGCCCACTGGCCAGACCCAGAAGCTCCAGCAGAAGGACCAGGCTCGAATGCCTCTGCCCCAATCCTAGAAGGGGCCACCCCAGAGACTGCCCGAGTCTTAACATCAACTAAACCCTGCCCCAACTACAAAACCCTCAGACGTTTTGGAGCTGAAAGCAAGAGAGGGAGGGACTGAATGAACGAAAGAAGGGGAAGGACTAGGTGGGGCGGATGGAACCAGAGCCGAGGTGACTCTAACCCCCAAGTCTGGGTCCCTATATTCAAAACTGGGCAGTCTCGGGGCATCCGAGGTTACAACCAACCGAGCGCATTGCAGCAACCTAAATCGAGCATGCAACACCATATCAGCCTGCACCCGCATATCATTATCAGTGGCCTAAGTGAACTGGAGTACGTACAGACAACACACGTCGCACGACTCCGGGTCAAAACAATCACCGACCTAACAGGCAGCATTGCGGAGGCAAAACGTGTTGAGTGTCACACTGAAACAAGGAGACAGAGCAACCTTCCAACTTGCAAGACGCGAGGGGGGGACTCAGGGGTCACATCCATAGGACCACAAAGCCCCAGTGGGGTTTTCCAGGGCCCTTAGCCTTGGTTACACGCTAAGGAAAACCCAGGCAGGGTACTGCGAACCGGCGCCCAAGTCTGCCAAACAAACCTCTAAAAGCTGAACTCCCAGGACGTGTACACTCATAGGGGCCAAGCGGGGAGGACTACCAACAGAGTAAGAGAATATATATACACACACACACACACACACACACACACACACATATATATATATATATATATATATATATATATATATATATATATATATATATATATATATATATATATATATATGTGTTGCATAAGCAACACATATATATATGTGTTGCTTATGCAACAGGGCTTATGCAACACATATATATATGTGTTGTATATATATATAACACATATATATATAGGCTTATGTTGCTTATGCAACAGGGCTCCTTAATGGAGCCCTGTTGCATAAGCAACAGGGCTCCATTAAGGAACATATAATCTCTTCCCATAACCAAACCATCGCCAGAGAAATCCTAGTAAACAACACAGAAATCATCGATAGATACAGCGATAGCAGGCGGCTTGACGTTTGCGAGGCACTACACATCAAGAAGTCAACACCAGCAATCAACAGCCAATTATTGCACAACTATATTCTACCCACCTCAAGACTCCGCTCCAATATAGAAGCATCAAGAAATATGGACCAATAGGCTTTCTACAAACACTTCTATTCAATACCCATTGTTTCTGTTCTGTCTTGTGTTGATACTTTTAATACCCTATTAATATCCCCTCTTGTTCTGTCTTGTGTTAATGCCACATCACCCCTCCCACCTCACTCAAATGTAGATATAAAATCAGAGATACGTAAGTTCTAATCAGTTGTGTATTTGTGAAGTCCTTGAAAATGTAATAAGTTTTACGAAACGCGCCCGTGTCGCGTCAGACTAGAAATAAAAATGAATTTTGGAGAAGTGATTTTTTATTTACCTCCAACAGTGAAGCGTAATGTACGAAAGATTGAGAAAATTCGTGTTAGAATTATTAATCTTACTTTTTCGGTCATATTTAATAATATATATATATATATATATATATATATATATATATATATATATATATATATATACATATATATATATATATATATATATATATATATATAAAAAATGCGAACAAGCCTGAATGGTCCCCAGGACTATATGCAACTGAAAACTCACACCCCAGAAGTGACTCGAACCCATACTGCCAGGAGCAACACAACTGGTATGTACAGGGACGCCTTAATCCACTTGACCATCACGACCGGACAAAAGAAAGTGATAGCCGAAGCTATTTGAACCACTTCCCCGCCGGCACTCGGATGGTAATCTTGGGCATAGCATTTTATTAAATCACCTCATTCCTTGGGGCACACGTGAGGAACACAAATGCGAACAAGCCTGAATGGTCCCCAGGACTATATGCAACTGAAACCTTTTGTCCGGTCGTGATGGTCAAGTGGATTAAGGCGTCCCTGTACATACCAGTTGTGTTGCTCCTGGCAGTATGGGTTCGAGTCACTTCTGGGGTGTGAGTTTTCAGTTGCATATAGTCCCGGGGACCATTCAGGCTTGTTCGCATTTGTGTTCCTCACGTGTGCCCCAAAGAATGAGGTGATTTGATAAAATGCTATGCCCAAGATTACCATCCGAGTGCCGGCAGGGAAGTGGTTCAAATAGCTTCGGCTATCACTTCCTTTTGTCCGGTCGTGATGGTCCAATGGATTAAGGCATCCCTGTACATACCAGTTGTGTTGCTCCTGGCAGTATGGGTTCGAGTCACATCTGGGGTGTGAGTTTTCAGTTGCATATAGTCCTGGGGACCATTCAGGCTTGTTCGCATTTGTGTTCCTCACGTGTGCCCCAAAGAATGAAGTGATTTGATAAAATGCTATGCCCAAGATTACCATCCGAGAGCCGGCGGGGAAGTGGTTCAAATAGCTTCGGCTATCACTTCCTTTTGTCCGGTTGTGATGGTCAAGTGGATTAAGGCGTCCCTGTCCATACCAGTTGTGTTGCTCCTGGCAGTATGGGTTCGAGTCACTTCTGGGGTGTGAGTTTTCAGTTATATATATATATATATATATATATATATATATATATATATATATATATATATATATATATATATATATATATATATATATATATATATAAGGCACAACTCTCCTAAACACGAGAGTCAAGTATACAACTTTAGAACACTTTCCCACCAGGAGACTCGAACCCTAGCCAGCACAGAAGCCTTCCAGCAACTGGCGTAACAGGTATGCCTTAACCCTCTCCACCACCTGCTCAGACCCTTAAAAGAGATGGTAATTTCGGAGTATTTAAATACACCAAAGATCACCACCTCCCAAGAGCACTAGAGCAAGTGAGGGGTCATTTAGACGTTAATTTCATTAAGTCCCTGTTAATATGGGAAGACACAGTGTCTATGCTTAAGGCACAACTCTCCTAAACACGAGAGTCAAGTATACAACTTTAGAACACTTTCCCACCAGGAGACTCGAACCCTAGCCAGCACAGAAGCCTTCCAGCAACTGGCATAACAGGTATGCCTTAACCCTCTCCACCACCTGCTCAGACCCTTAAAAGAGATGGTAATTTCGGAGTATTTAAATACACCAAAGATCACCACCTCCCAAGAGCACTAGAGCAAGTGAGGGGTCATTTAGACGTTAATTTCATCAAGTCCCTGTTAATATGGGAAGACACAGTGTCTATGCTTAAGGCACAACTCTCCTAAACACAAACTCTTCTCCTAAACTCTTTCTGGTGGGAAAGTGTTCTAAAGTTGTATACTTGACTCTCGTGTTTAGGAGAGTTGTGCCTTAAGCATAGACACTGTGTCTTCCCATATTAACAGGGACTTGATGAAATTAACGTCTAAATGACCCCTCACTTGCTCTAGTGCTCTTGGGAGGTGGTGATCTTTGGTGTATTTAAATACTCCGAAATTACCATCTCTTTTAAGGGTCTGGGCAGGTGGTGGAGAGGGTTAAGGCATACCTGTTATGCCAGTTGCTGGAAGGCTTCTGTGCTGGCTAGGGTTCGAGTCTCCTGGTGGGAAAGTGTTCTAAAGTTGTATATATATATATATATATATATATATATATATATATATATATATATATATATATATATATATATATATATATATATATATATATATATATATATATATATGTGTATATCACGAAAATAAACACGTGATTAAGAATGTGACAATGTCAGACCACGGAGGAAAAATGAAACAGGAAATTTCCTTAAGTACTTTCGTATATTACCTTACCACAGACCTTCTGAAGATGTATTTAATATACGAAAGTACTTAAGGAAATTTCCTGTTTCATTTTTCCTCCGTGGTCTGACATTGTCATATATATATATATATATATATATATATATATATATATATATATATATATATATATATATATATATATATATATATATATATATATATATATATATATATATA
Organism: Procambarus clarkii; assembly: GCF_040958095.1. NCBI lineage: Eukaryota > Metazoa > Arthropoda > Malacostraca > Decapoda > Cambaridae > Procambarus > Procambarus clarkii. The sequence continues at coordinate 7,607,490 of NC_091208.1, forward strand.
TATATATATATATATATATATATATATATATATATATATATATATAAATATATATATATAAATATATATATATAAATATATATATATATATATACTATGCAATTCCCGATTTGCCTAATAAGCCAAGTTTTCCTGAATTAATATATTTTCTCTAATTTTTTTCTTATAAAATGAGAGAGCTACCCATTTCATTATGAATGAGGTCAATTTTTTTTTGTTTGAGGTAAAATTAACGTAGATATATGACCGAACCTAACCAACCCTACCTAACCTAACCAAACCTATCTTTATGGGTTAGGTTTGGTTAGGAAGCCGGAAAAGTTAGGTTAGGTTAGGTTAGGTAGGTTAGGCAGTCGAAAAACAATTAATTCAAGAAAACTTGGCTTATTAGGCAAATCGGGCCTTGCATAGTAGGCTGAGAAGTGCGTTCTGGCTACTAGGTACGACATATATATATATATATATATATATATATATATATATATATATATATATATATATATATATATATATATATATATATATTGTGACGATAATCTCTTTCAAGAGAGATTGAGCCTACTCTTCCCTACATAATTCACGTCATTCAAGTACAAGATACTATATTGAAAATACTTCCACCAGTTTCGCCAAACGTTTTGCCCAGGAAGCAAAGCGTATCTTGCACCACCAGACATACCGGCTCCCGCCCGCCATCAACGAGCAAACTACCCATTCTCCGCCTGCCTGCTCCTGATTGGCTGGTGTGTCGCCGCACCTGCACTCACGCCACTACCTGAGTCGATGTCTGGGCCAGCACACGCCGTACTCCTCAGAATATCTCTGTGCTCTTTGGAGTTGACATCACTCACTGGTAGACAAAGCTCTGGCTGAGGTGTACTAAGGGAGGTGGCAGCTTAAGCCAGTATTCTCAGCACCTGATTATATTATTACCATTGTATTGCACTTCATTTTGTTTTAGAGTAAATTTTACAGCCCTTAATTATTCATGTTGTTTTGTTTGTTGACTTGTTTTGAATTTTACATAAGCCAAGGGATTGTCTTTATTCATATCTTGTTTTCTAGAGAAATCAAATTTCATTGTTTATACTTTGTGTTTTGTGTGTCTTCCCATTACCTTACCACAGACAAACAGGCAAGCTATTTTTTTTTTCTGTAAATGTGACGAGGCATTGCCCCCTGCTATTGAAAACAGCCGAACATCAACACTCCAACACATTTACCGTCACATTTCAGGGGGGCCTGTCCGGGAGCTTCACTCAGGTACTAGTACCAGATCGGAAATTTGTGGTAAGCGTACTTGGCTTTGGTAAAGTAGCTTTTCACTATTTTCAATATTCAATTTTATTTTCATATGGTGCTGTGTGTATTGTGCATTCCGAGAGTAGCGTATGGTGAAGGTGAGACAACTTTGGATTACGTGGTGACTGTAGGCCTCAGTCATTCTCTTAATTGGTCATCTCTCCCTCCGTGTTATTACTCGTATTTACTATCTTTTGTCCCTAGGATATTTCTCATATTTTTGGCAGATCATCATATTGGTACCCTGGTACTGTGGTCTGTCCCTGGGTCAAGAGCACCTAATCTTCTGCAATCCGATGGTAGGAGGATAAAGAGGGCCATAGTTCCTCTTGCACGAACTTTAGTTGCTGAATTGGGACCTCAGCAGCAGTTCTCGTCACCAGTTGACACCTCGCACCCCTACACGTCGGTCAGAGATGATGATACTTACCTTGGTAGGGAATTAGCTTTCTTTTTTCAGAGCACAAAAGTTTGCTAATTCTGTAAGTATCATATTTCATTTCTGTGGGAAAAACTTGCTTATGTCCTATAGAGACTCGGCAAGGTATGCCTACATTCTTGGACTACCTAATTCACTTTTGAGGCAATTAACTGTTTCATTTGTTTTAGAAACTCAGTTTCGCTTATTTAGTAGGATTTTCTTGCCCTTATCCTCTTACATTGAGTACCGGGTGCAAGATTTCCTGCGATCTTGATTTATTAATCATTTACCATCTTGAAATTAACATTAATTGTTAACGATTATACAGGATAGGTACCAGTTGCCACGTTGTCTTGTTTCTGACATTCACCATATCACAACAGTATATTCGTTGTGCATTTATTTGCTAATTTCACCATGTTTCGTCTCCAAGCTTTCCGTGCAGATCCAGCAGGTGAAATAGGGACCTTAAGTCATGCCAAGAGGATCGAATTACAAGCTCTTGCACATGAGTACCAACTAGATGTTCCCCATGGAGCCAATAAAAATGAACTGCATAACCTGTTACTGGATCATCTCTTAGAGGAAGGTAAGATTGACTCTGAAACTCACGAAACTTACTCTATTGCAGATAAACCTGATTTGGCAACGATGAAACTCAAACTAGAGCTTGCCAAGGTCGAACGAGAACAGCAAAGGGAAGCAGCTGCCATACGAAAGGAAGAAAAAGAACGAGAAGCTGCCCTGGAAAAAGAAGCTCTACAACTGAGGAAAGAGGAAGCCGCCTTGAGGAAAGAAAAACAGGAACGTGAAATCGCCCTCAAGGAACGTGAGATTGCAATACTCCGTGAACGTGAGAAAGTACAGCTTGAAGCAAAACAACGCCACCTGGAGATACAACGCGAGCATGACAAACAACAAGCTGCTATGGATATGGAATGTCGTCAACCAGAACTCGCGTTGGAAACTACACACCTCACTCAACGCCAGCAAGCTACCGCCAGTCTTCCTGTCAGTTTCAATATCTCACATGCAAGTAAGTTAATGCCACCATTCGTAGAGACAGAAGTTGACGTATTTTTCACTACCTTTGAGACCCTTGCTAATCAACTTAGTTGGCCTGCCGACGAATGAGCTACCCTTCTCGGAGTACATCTCACAGGTAGAGCTGCAGTTACACTCAGTACTTTGGCGTCTGAGAATGACTACCAGACTCTGAAACAAGCAGTGTTGGACGCCTACCTTCTCTCCACCGAAAGCTATCGAAGAAAATTCCGTGACCACCTAAAGGCAAGTACCACTACCTTTCTAGAATTTGCTAATACCAAAAGGAGATATTTTATGAAATGGCTGGAAGCAGCACATGTCTCTACCTTTGCAGAACTCGCCAACCTCATGCTAGTTGAAGAATTCTTGAGGCGTGTGCCGCCTTCTGTCCGTTTATATTTAGCAGATAAAGAAGAAACCGACTACCTAAAGTGTGCTAAGTCGGCTGACACTTACAGCCTCATCCACCGGCTGTCACCAGAACCACCTTCCAGTAAGAAGTCTTGGTACAGTTACGAGAAAGTGAGTACCGATCAAGCTGGCTCGCAATTGTATTGTAAGTATTGTAGACTCTATGGACATACCATAGATAAATGTGGTAAGTCTCAATACAAAGGAAATACTGAATCCACTAAACCCAAACAGACTCCTCCTAAGTCCGGTAAGCCTGTGATGAATGTTGGTGTTCATGTTAATGATCTTTTTCTTTTCAGTAAACACCTGTATACTGGAACTGTCTCTACCAACGGTTCAGATCCGGAGGCACGTTTCAAACTGAAGATCTTGAGGGACACAGCGGCTCTTCAATCAATTATTTTGAAATCAGCTGTGCCCAATATCGCCTACACCGGGGAAACCGTCTTCATCACTGACCTCACTGCTACCACTCCTTATCCTCTCGCCAGAGTCCACCTGGATTGTCCCTTCGTGACCGGAAAAGTCCAAGTCTCCATCAGGGAAAAGCCTTTTCCCATGCCTGGAGTGCAACTTCTCCTGGGCAACGACTTGGCAGAAGACCTGCAACCGACCAACCTGATCGTCATGGACAAACCCCAGGTGTGTACCTCTGTAATGGATAATCCCATCTTTGAGTATGTTCCAGCAAAGGTTCAAGAGAGTGATGAAATTTCTCCGCCGGTTTTAGTGACCACCCGTGCACAAGCTGCACGACCACAGCCAGCTGACTCTACTGCTACCGCTGTCCCTCAAGACCCTCAGAAACTACCCCTGAATCTGACCACGTTGGAGTTCCGTAAGTTACAGAGGGAAGATCTTACCTTGACACCATTATTCTTCCAGGCTGAGACTCAACCTGACAGTATTCCTGGGTTCTTCCTAGAGAACGAGTTGCTCTACCGCAGATATAGACCCAGTAAACTGAAGGAGGAGGACGACTGGGCCAACGTCGAACAACTAGTGATTCCTGCCAGCCTGCGGCCCACTATTCTACACCTGGCCCACGGAGCACTCTCACACTACGGATTTAACAAGACCTACCACGGAATCCGTCAAGACTACTACTGGCCAGGTATGGTAATTAGCGTCAAACAGTACGTCAAACAGTGTCATATATGTCAGATGGCAAGTAAACCGAACATCTCTATCCCCAGAGCACCACTGACTCCCATACAGGTGCCTGCGGAACCTTTCCACAGACTTATTATAGACTGTGTTGGTCCTTTACCTCGGACCAGTTCTGGTAACGCCTATATACTAACCATCCTGTGTCCTACCACCAGATTCCCCATAGCAGTTCCAGTAAAGAACATTACGGCTGCTACGGTTGTGAAACACTTATTGAAGATCTTCACCCAGTATGGATTTCCAAGGGAGGTTCAGAGCGACTGTGGCACCAACTTCACCAGTGATCTCTTCAAGAGGACACTGGAAGAGTTCAACATCACACAGGTATTGTCCAGCCCCTATCATCCTGCTTCACAGGGTTCTCTTGAGCGTAGTCATCAGACTAATAAAGCACTCCTGAAGAAGTTTTGCAATGAAACCTCTAAGGATTGGGATAAGCAAATTGATTTGATAATGTGTATCTTTAGAAGTCTTCCCAATGAGTCTCTTGGAGTATCTCCTTATGAGATGCTCTACGGACGTAAGTGCCGTATTCCACTCAAAGCTTTGAAAGACTCTCTACGTGATGCCACCTTCAGTGAGCATCAGAATGTGCCCCAGTTTCTTCAAAACCTACAACACATTCTAGAGAGGGTACATAACTTTGCCAAGGATAATCTATTGAAAGCACAGGAGAGGATGAAGACTCATTACGACCAGAACAGCAAAGTAAGGAAATTTAAACCAGGAGACTTCGTGCTCGCCTATTTCCCTATCCCAGGTTCTCCTTTGCAAAACAGGTTTTCCGGACCCTACCGCATCAAGGAGTGCAGAAACAACCACAACTACGTTCTAGAGACTCCAGATAGGCGGCGGAAGACCCAGTTGTGCCACGTCAACCTCCTGAAGCTATATAACGGTACTCCCCCCACTGTATTGATAACATATTCTTCCTTTAAAGGTCCATACATCCACAGTGAGACCTTCCCTGCTTCTCCTCCCGAAAGCACTGACACTGAGTCAGCGCTTTCCAGTTCGGAAATCCTAACTGATCCTCATAACCATTTTCAGGACCATAATAGTGCTCCGTTACCATATTCATATCCTATTCTCACCTCGTCAGATATCACCAAGCCTTTCATCCTCCATGTCGACGCCAGTGGTACCGGCATCGGGGGTGACCTAATACAGCAACGAGGCGAGGAGAATATACCTGTTAACAACCACAGCTACAGGGAACTACCGCACAATCGACAGGGAGCTACTCATCGTCCTGAACGTGCAGCACTTCAAACAATACCTGAAAAGTGCTTGGTCTACCACCATCAACACAGACCACAACACCCTACACTTCCTGCAGCAAGCCCAATTCCACAGTCGACGTCTTCTACGTTGGGCTTGATAACTGCAGAAATTCAACCTGGAGATCTCTATATCAAGGGTTCTTACAACATCATAGCCGACGCCCTCTCCAGAGTCTATGAAGTAGAGGCAACTCCACCTATCACTCTACCACATGAAGACGTAACTTCTTCCGGAACCGCAGGCTTCGGGGGAGAGTTGTGACGATAATCTCTTTCAAGAGAGATTGAGCCTGCTCTTCCCTACATAATTCACGTCATTCAAGTACAAGATACTATATTGAAGATACGTCCACCAGTTTCGCCAAATGTTTTGCAAAGGAAGCAAAGCGTACCTTGCACCACCAGACACACCGGCTCCCGCCCGCCGTCAACGAGCAAACTACCCATTCTCCGCCTGCCTGCTCCTGATTGGCTGGTGTGTCGCCGCACCTGCACTCACGCCACTACCTGAGTCGATGTCTGGGCCAGCACACGCCGTACTCCTCAGAATATCTCTGTGCTCTTTGGAGTTGACATCTCTCGCTGGTAGACAAAGCTCTGGCTGAGGTGTACTAAGGGAGGTGGCAGCTTAAGCCAGTATTCTCAGCACCTGATTATATTATTACCATTGTATTGCACTTCATTTTGTTTTAGAGTAAATTTTACAGCCATTAATTATTCATGTTGTTTTGTTTGTTGACTTGTTTTGAATTTTACGTAAGCCAAGGGATTGTCTTTATTCATATCTTGTTTTCTAGAGTAATTAAAATTTCATTGTTTATACTTTGTGTTTTGTGTGTCTTCCCATTACCTTACCACTGTTACGGACCCGGATTTAGCGTCCGAGCCTGGAGCAGTGACAAACACGCCATCTGTGGGTCAGCTCCCGAAACCCCCGCCAAACGAACGACGACACCTAGTGAGGACAGCGTGTACTGGCCTCGAGGACCAGTTTCCAGTCTGGTTCAGCGCTCAACACCGCCGCTCCTGACCTCTGGTGAGGTGGTGCTCCGACGACAGCGCCATCTATGGGCTGGATATGTCGGGCGTTTGTATCTGAGCCTGTGAGTGTGGTGTATTAGTGTCCCAGTTATTGATGACGTGTCTGTTTACAGAGCCGACCTGGGACCACTGTGTTGAAGGTGAAGTCAGTCTACCCGAGGCAGCCAGTCTCCATACAGTGAAGTTTGCTGCAGCTGTCGTGACGTCGCCCCCCCCGGAAGAACACTGTGGTGTGTTAAGCCTGCCAGTGGAGTGGCAGTGGAAGGATTTACCCGGGACCGACGGTCGGAGACGATAATCCACTGGGGTAGTGAGGACAGGAGGGTGATTGGTGATATCACACGAGACTCCTGTCTAGGGCGTACCCCTTTTATCGTTCGTGGAGTGGCCGTACCAGCCTTGTTGGCTCAGTACCTGCCAGCAGACCTGCTGGACGTGTGGTTGACGGCCTCCACGACGGTGCCCCCAGTGGACCTGTGTTGTGGCTGACCTGTGGCCAGGGTAGACTCGGCGTTCTCAGAGGACACGTCTTGAGGCCACGAAGTAAGCACCGCGGACTCAGCACCTAGCTTCGAGGATCCATAGTCTCCAGCAGAAGACTACAGTGTTGATCCCCTTGTAAAGTGTTAATACCCCTCCCCCTTGTGTACTCTTTTATTATATATATATTTACGGTGAAGGTGAAGATTATATTATATTAAGTTCTTACCTTTCTTTCCCTACTCCCTTTAAGTTACTTGCGTCACGGATCGCATCCCTTGATAGCCTCTACTGGCTTGGGGCCGGATATATATCTTCCTCTAACTACATCAGAGTAAGAACCCCGTTGCGTCCCGAGAGGGCCGTAACAACCACAGACAAACAGGCAAGCTGTTTCTTTTTTTTTCTGTAAATGTGACGAGGCATTGCCCCCTGCTATTGAAAACAGCCGAACATCAACACTCCAACACATTTACCGTCACAATATATATATATATATATATATATATATATATATATATATATATATATATATATACTCTCTTATTTATTGCAATGCTACAGTTTACAGAGAATATACACACATATATATAACAATATAACAATTTTCCTTTTTCAAGACCTTTTCCAGCTCCTCGGATGTTGGGTGCGTACCCAGGATACAGCATGCATTTCCCCTCTGAACTGCGACACTGAGGCGCTGGAACAGGAAACTGGCCGCTCGTGTCTCTAGTTTTCCCAATGAGTTCCACACCCACCTCCTTTAGGAACTTAAGTGTACATTTACCCCAGGCGGCCAGAGTCTCAGGGCCTATCGGCACGAACCTGTAACAACGTTCTAAGTCTCTGTACTTGTTGAATTTCTGGGTCTCCCTGATGGTTGTTGCCCCACCTCCCTCCACTGAGCTGTAATGTAGATAGGTATCAGCCAATGTGGAAGCTCATGTGTAATCCCATACGACCTGTTTACCTTCCCTCCATGGCTGCAGGGTGACTCCATCTGGGGGGTTTTGGCTGTTATCAGGTCTGCACAACTGAGGTTCCCTTTGTCCTGGACACCCAGCTGTAGCCAAACTTCTCTTGATGATGTCATTGACTGCTTCATGTCTGGCAATCTTTCCCTGTGTCTTACGACAGATGACACCATGGCTGCCGTATTGGTCTGCCCGTGCATGGCCGCAATACACCGGTGTTCGGTGGAGATAGGGGCAGCAAGGCGCAGGGCAACACCAATACTTAGAGCCCGATGGTCCAGGCGGGTACCCAAGCGAAATTAGAGACTGCCGACAGGAAGTCCCCGGCATGGGGGGCTTGCACAGCTAGACGCGCTCTGTCCTTCTCTGAAGCTGCCTCCAGCAATGCTTTGGCGATGTTTTCCACTATGGGGGAATATATATATATATATATATATATATATATATATATATATATATATATATATATATATATATATATATATATATATATATATATATATAATGTGTGTGTGTGTGTGTATATCACGAAAATAAACACGTGATTAAGAATGTGACAATGTCAGACCACGGAGGAAAAATGAAACAGGAAATTTCCTTAAGTACTTTCGTATATTAAATATGATTATTTCGTATTTTTCGAAATTTTCGTATTTAATATACGAAAGTACTTAAGGAAATTTCCTGTTTCATTTTTCCTCCGTGGTCTGACATTGTCATATATATATATATATATATATATATATATATATATATATATATATATATATATAGGGAAGGGAGTACCACCTCTGGCTGGAAGAAGGGGGACCCATAGCCTCGGAGGAAACCACACATAACGCATTGGAGGGAATGTGGGTCCCCTCCAATACAGTTTCTGTGTGCTTTTCTCCTACCACCCCCTTCCCCTTTTTTTTTTTTTCCTTTATTGTGTATTTAAAGGTTACAAAACATACAAGACAAATGCCTAAAGGTTATGGATCTCTTGAAGCTCCTCCGCTTCTGGACAGGAACCGAGGACGCAGCAAGCATTTCCCCTCTGGATCGCCACACTGAGACGCTGAAATAAAAAACTGGAAGCCCTTGGGTCTCTGGTGACGTCAATGAGCTTGGACCCCAATTCCTTGAGAAATCCCAAGGCACTCTTGCCCCAGGGGCCATGCGTCTCAGACGCTATGGGAACAAAGAGGTATTGACCTTCCAGTCGCCTGTACTTGAGTGATTTTGCTGTTTCCCTGTGGTTGGCCGCCCCACCTGCTTGATCAGCTCCGAAGTGTACATAGGTGTCAGCCAGGGTGGATACACATGTGTAGTCCCACACCAACTGTCTACCCTCCTTCCATGAGTATATGGTGATGCCATCAGGGCGAAGTGCTGGGAAATCCGGGTTTTGGACCCCTAGGATGCGAGGTTCTCTCTCCGCTGGGCACCCAGCTGAGACGAGGCTTCTCTTGATGATGTCATTGACCTCGTTGTGTCTTGCATGCCAGCCCTTTGTGCTTCCGCAATGCAACCCATGCAGTCCGTATTGGTCTGCTTCCACCCTGTTGCAAATACACTTGTATTCAGTGTGAATTGGGGCACCAAGGCGGAGGGCCACTGCTACACGAAGGGATTCTGGATCTAGGCGCGTGCCCATTGCAGACATGGGTACTGCCAGGAGGAAGTCTCCTGCATGGGGGGCACGCACTGCTCTGAGGCGGGCTTTCTCCTTGTCTGATGTTGCGACGCTTAGCATGGCATCAGCTACTTTTTCCACTAGAGGGTGGTCCCAGCCGGACTGTTTGTGTTGTTTTGTTGGCTCTATAATGGTTGCTGGGGCTGCAAGAACATTCCACTGATTTGAACATTCAGTGAAAGCAGGATCGTGTATTCCTGCTGAATCTCTCAAATATATATATATATATATATATATATATATATGTCGTACCTAGTAGCCAGAACGCACTTCTCAGCCTACTATGCAAGGCCCGATTTGCCTAATAAGCCAAGTTTTCATGAATTAATTGTTTTTCGACTACCTAACCTAACCTAACTTTTTCGGCTACCTAACCAAACCTAACCTATAAAGATAGGTTAGGTTAGGTTAGGTAGGGTTGGTTAGGTTCGGTCATATATCTACGTTAATTTTAACTCCAATAAAAAAAAATTGACCTCATACATAATGAAATGGGTAGCTTTATCATTTCATAAGAAACAAATTAGAAAAAATATATTAATTCAGGAAAACTTGGCTTATTAGGCAAATCGGGCCATGCATAGTAGGCCAAAAAGTGAGTTCTGGCTACTAGGTACGACATATATATATATATATATATATATATATATATATATATATATATATATATATATATATATATATATATATATATATATATATATATATATATATGCAAACAAGCCTGAATGGTCCCCAGGACTATATACAACTGAAAACTCACACCCCAGAAGTGACTCGAACCCATACTCCCACAACTGGTATGTACAGGGACGCCTTAATCCGCTTGACCATCACGACCGGACATAAGGAAGTGATAGCCGAGGCTATATGAACCACTTCCCCGCCGGCACTCGGATGGTAATCTTGGGCATAGCATTTTATCAAATCACCTCATTCTTTGGGGCACACGTAAGGAACACGTGGGGTGTGAGTTTTCAGTTGTATATAGTCCTGGGGACCATTCAGGCTTGTTTGCATTTGTGTTCCTCACGTGTGCCCCAAAGAATGAGGTGATTTGATAAAATGCTATGCCCAAGATTACCATCCGAGTGCCGGCGGGGAAGTGGTTCATATAGCCTCGGCTATCACTTCCTTATGTCCGGTCGTGATGGTCAAGCGGATTAAGGCGTCCCTGTACATACCAGTTGTGGGAGTATGGGTTCGAGTCACTTCTGGGGTGTGAGTTTTCAGTTGTATATAGTCCTGGGGACCATTCAGGCTTGTTTGCATTTGTGTTCCTCACGTGTGCCCCAAAGAATGAGGTGATTTGATAAAATGCTATGCCCAAGATTACCATCCGAGTGCCGGCGGGGAAGTGGTTCATATAGCCTCGGCTATCACTTCCTTATGTCCGGTCGTGATGGTCAAGCGGATTAAGGCGTCCCTGTACATACCAGTTGTGGGAGTATGGGTTCGAGTCACTTCTGGGGTGTGAGTTTTCAGTTGTATATAGTCCTGGGGACCATTCAGGCTTGTTTGCATTTGTGTTCCTCACGTGTGCCCCAAAGAATGAGGTGATTTGATAAAATGCTATGCCCAAGATTACCATCCGAGTGCCGGCGGGGAAGTGGTTCATATAGCCTCGGCTATCACTTCCTTATGTCCGGTCGTGATGGTCAAGCGGATTAAGGCGTCCCTGTACATACCAGTTGTGGGAGTATGGGTTCGAGTCACTTCTGGGGTGTGAGTTTTCAGTTATATATATATATATATATATATATATATATATATATATATATATATATATATATATATATATATATATATACAGAAACTGTATTGGAGGGGACCTACATTCCCTCCAATGCGTTATGTGTGGTTTCCTCCGAGGCTATGGGTCCCCCTTCTTCCAGCCAGAGGTGGTACTCCCTTCCCTATTACTAAATATATATATATATATATATATATATATATATATATATATATATATATATATATATATATATATATATATATATATTTTATAATATATATATAATATATATATATTTATATATATATATATATATGGAAGTGGGCATTGTTGGTCCTCTCATGTGTGATCAAGGAGACTCCGGTGAATCCCGGGAGTCGGAGGGGCTGAGTATTCGGCCTTTTGAGCCCCTAGCAGCCGAGTGCTAGCAGAGCCCCGGCCCACCTCCACGTGACAAGAACTGGCGACCTTGCCAGGATTCGAACCCCGATAGCCAAGATCTGGGAACTTCGCCAGGAAGCGTGGATCAAGCTACAGTGTGGCCCAAATTTCAAGACAAGTGTTGCCAGGGTACTAATACAGTGTGGCCAGTGAATTCAGTGGTACTGTTACTCAACCAGCTAAGGGACTGAAACGGTGAAATTAGTGCCTACTAACTTGTCTGTGCTGTCGTGTATGCTCAATGAAGGGGGGTAGAAATAGCCTAAGCTACTCTATCCCTTTGAGATGTATTTTTTTCTTGTCTCAATAAACATACTTGAACTTGAACTTGAACTTGCTCAATGATATAGAGATGGAGGACAAAGTAAAGAAATTTATTGACACAAGGGACGAGAGAATTTTGGAGGAGTGTACCAAGGCCCATCTCCAACAAGTGGCAAACCACTTTGGAATCAGGTTGAGGACGACTAAGGTAGCGGAGCGAAGGATAGAGATCATGGTACAGCTCACAGCTCGAGAGGAGGCGACGGGAGAGGAGCCATCTCAAGAGGAGCCGTCCCGAGGAGAGCCGTCGCAAGGTGAACCGTCCCGACTAGAGCCACCCCAAGCTCCTACCAGTGTGGAGAGAATTTACAGTGAACATGGGAGCAGTGGAAGGACCAGCTGTAGTAAGAGGAGCCTGCAACTGGAAATAATGAAGATGCAACTGGAAGCCCAGCTGCGACGAGAGGAGAGAAGCACGGCTGCAGCTGCAGCGAGAGGAACGTGCAGCTGAGCTGCAGCGAGAGGAACGTGCAGCTGAGCTGCAGCGAGAGGAGCGAGAAGCTCGGCTGCAGCGGGAAAAAGGAGAGAGACAACTGCGACTGAAGGAGATAAAGGTAAAGAAAGAAGTCGAATTGCGTCGCGTTGAACGTGGTCTGCCCTCACTACCTGCACGGCGGGATGACCTCAAGGTAAGGGAACGTGACTTACCTACGTTCGAACCACAAGAAGTTGAGGCGTTCTTCGAACACTTTGAACGGATAGCAACTCTGAAGGAGTGGCCGGAAGATGATTGGGCTGCTCTGGTCCAGGGCAGGTTGACTGGTGAGGCCCGGGAAGCCTACAACATGCTGGACCTAGAGGAGTGTACTAGTTACGACGCGATTAAGAATGCGGTGCTCCACTCATTCCGGCTGACTCCAGAGATGTACCGGAAGCGGTTCAGGGAGTGTACAAGAGCGTCGGGGAAGACTTACGCCGAGACCGCCAGGGATATGAAACGGAAATTCCTACGATGGTTGAAGGCGGAGGAAGCGGAGTCGGCGGATGATATCAAACGGCTGATAGTGATGGAGAAGTTTATGTCAGTGCTCCATCCTGAGTTGCGAGTAAGGGTGAGAAAAGCAGGTATTAAAGACCTGAAGGCTGCAGCGGACCGAGCCGACATGCTGGAGGAGGCACTACATCTCAGGAGGGAGGGGCCACCCAGACACTCGCCTTACCCCAGGTCGGGAGGGAACCTTAGGAGTTCAGGAGGAGCGAGGACGGGTGGGGACTCTTCCAAGAGTAGTGTACCCAATGAGGTAACCCAGTTCAAGAGCTCAAGGGACGCGGGGAAAAAGCCCCAAGCTGTGAGCAGTGGACCTAGCTCGGGAGCAAGTGCTGCAGTCCCGGACACGACGACAGGGAGTCCAAGGAGGACCCAGGGGACGTCTGCAAGTGGTACCGCCAGAGGGACTGGCGAGTGGCCGCCCAGGGGAGGCAGCCGATGCTTCAACTGTGGTGTGATCATGATTCTTCCAACGCTAGCTCCGGGCTCCATTATGCCCGCGAGTGTGAGGAGCACCAAAGTAATATAGGACTAATGTTGGAAGAGGAGAGAGTGTTTGTTCACACCCTATATTATAGTGGACCCAACGTGAATGGTTGGGAAATGAAGTTAGGTGAACATCCCTTCGTTTTCGGGGCCAACGTGAAGTTTGAAAAGTCAGACCCCAGTGGAGGTTGCCGTTCTTCGAGATACGGGTGCTGACATAAGTATGGTAACCAGGAGTATTCTCCCCAAGGAATTTAATGATTCACCTGTGGGAGTGGTGAGGATACGCAGTGTGGGGGAGGAATACAGGTTGCCACTTCACGAAGTACAGCTGATTGCCGACTGCGGAGTCGAGAAAGCTATAGTAGCTGTAGCCCCTAAGTTACCCCTAGAGCATGTACAGATGGTGCTGGGTAATGACCTCGGAGGAGGCAGGATACAACCCGATTGGGCCAGGAGTGCCTATGTTGCAAGCAGCGGTACAACCCTGCCAGGTGAGGTATCGGTCGTTCCAGATGGTAGTGAGGAAGCCGACTGCGCCAGGGGAAACGTCGTCAGAGACGACGACAACGAGGGCGAGAGTGCTATATATATTTATACATATATATATATATATATATATATATATATATATATATATATATATATATATATATATATATATATATATATATATATAGTATATATATATATATAGTATATATATATAGTATATAATAATTCATTCTATAATATGAGCACAATTGCAAAGTCAAAATGTGGCCAACAGGAGCACAATAATAGCAGCACAACTCGCCAGAACAGAATATAATTAAATAAAAACATTGGTTGTTTTATGCTTTTAGAAAAAAATTGTAAGAGTTTTAAATGTTTTAGAAATAAATTCCAATATACATTTGTCATATTCCGGAACATTATGCACAGAATCCCTTAGCTTTAGTTCCAACTGAGATCTGGTAAGATTACTAAATATTGAAGATTCCATTAAATGAGGAGACCACGACGATTCCGTCCGTTCTGGACCATTATCAAATAGATTGTGATGGGACCAGACAATGGTCCAGGATGGTGTCATCATATTCTGGTGTGTGGTTTAGTCATATCTTCAGCCTCATAATTGTGACTCATCGTCTGATATATGGTAACTTTACTATTATTATATAATGGAGAACCCAACAGATTCTCAGAGCCCAATATTTTCAGAAATAAACTGAATCTACCTATCATTCGTCCATTTCAAAACCCTAATTGCATCGTTTAGATGGATTTGTAATTGTCCTTCTGATTTTTTTCATATGCAAATTTTTAATGATTCAATTTAATCCCATCACCATCATCAAAACAAACGGTTCACAAGATTGACTGACTAAAATTTACGAAAGTCAATATTTGACTTATAGACCACCTAACCGTCTTCAAACCCATGCATCAGTCACTTTCAGCCTGCAGTGTAAACACTCACCCCTCGACTTGCGAATGGTCCAGGACGGACCGAAACGTCGTCGTCCCTTCACTTTCTAGTGTGTGGTCAGGTCAACAGTAGTAACACTCCCTAAATTAAGGTAACCAAACCACCTTACTAAGTGTTCGCCAGGGTGCTTAAAAAATGCAAAGGGCGGCATTGTCTTGCATATTCAATTTATAAGAAAGGTGACTACTATATATATATGACGTTTATCTGGAGATTTAGCAAGATTCTTTCCCGACACGCTGTATTGCTTCAAGGAAAGGTTAGACATACATGTGAATAAATTTGTTGTATATAAACCAGTTGTATTTTATATTATGATGTCCTCAGGGATGTCAGCCCGCAAGTCACTGGAGAAACATGCGAAACTTGTCTTATGTTTAATTTCCTTTTAATAAAAAAAACTTATTCAATAAAACATGTATCACATCTAAGCATTTTATTTGTAAAAGAAAAAAATATTGTACAGAATTCATCTTGGAAAAAAAACTTTCCTGGTTACAAATGCCAGAAATGTTAGGTAAATAAGTAACTTCTGAACATCTCTGATAATTCACACAATTCGCACACGTTGTCTTTTACGTCACCATCTCCGGTGTACTCCTTGAAGACTCTTGATGTGTCGCTGTGGCCACTGGTGTTACTGCCATCACAGGTGGCACCATTGGTGGCGGTGGGATTGTCACTTCTGTCTTCCTTACATTCGTCGAAAATTCTGTCACCACTTCTGTCGCTGTGGCTACTGGTGTCACTGTCACCAGTTGTGTCACAGATGCAGGAACAACTGTTGGGGTTCTCTTCGCCACTTTCCACGTTGACCTCAACGTTGCCAAAATCTTCACTATCAAGGTTACGACCGACAGTGTTCCTCCAGGCAAGAATGTCAGCTTTGAGGTGTGGCAGGCGACTGTAGGAGCCGTCGTCTAGAGGGCACCATGTGAAGGGGTCGGAGGGAGACTCCAGCAGCAGAGGGATCAGCGTCGACTCGTCCACCACCATCTTGGACGAATGCAGCAGCACCGGCGCCTCCATCACTGCCAGGGTTATGCTATCCATGAACTTCTCCGGGCATTCCTCCGTCGACTCCTCACATGGATTAGGAAAGTATTGGAGGGAAGAGAATAGCTGGGCGTGGTCAACTCTCAGAACTTTCCAAATTAACCTAAACTGTTTTTGCGACGAAATTGTTTGGAAAATTTTATTTAATCCAACGGTAAATGAGAAGTAGGTGGCGATATCAACAAATTGGAGCCTGGATCTTACAGCAACTACGGATGATGTTATAGTGACAAGAGTGGAAGCTGCAACCTGAGCCAGACCAGGACACTGGAAAGCCTTCATGGTAAGAGGAGTGAGTACCAACAGCTTGAAGGTGTAAAAGACATATTTAAACAATATAGCAACTGGAGAAATATCAAGAGAGCTGGCAAGATATATTTCTGCAGTCGCCTCAGCCTTTTGGGCCAACAGCTTAATAAGGCTGTTGAAGAAGATCACTTCTGGTCCAATCTTCAGACTCTTAACCTGGTCCACGGCAGCTGCAGTAACAGCAACTTGGTAACCATACTTGTGAAGACACTGCAACACCTTGAAGAGCGCATAAAAGAGAGATTTCCGTGAGCCACTACTCATGAGGTGGTCAAGCTGCATATATGCACTTGCAGACACCAACCCTGCAGCTGCTTGCGTACCGGAAGTAGCGTCCTGAAGGTACGTCTCAGGCCACATACCAATGAAGCGAAGCATTTCCATACGCAGGTACTTGTTTGGGCACAAAATGGGGTCGGTGAACATCTTGAGTATCCAGGACTTTACGCACGTACACTTTAGTATGTCGAAATCCAGAATTTGTCCTGGGCTCCAGTGTTTGGCCAGGTCTACCACATACCAAAGGACGTTCTCCCATTCTCCAGTCATCATGACAGAAGCCGTTTCCATACGTTCAGCTCGAACGTTAACCAGAAACACACCGAGATAAACTTTGTTAGCAGATATTATTATTGGGTTTTCAATATTAATATTGACACTTTGTTCTGTAAACTTCGCAGTTTGTATAAGATGAACAGCACAGATTCTCTGGGACTTAATCTGTGAAGAGAGTGAGGTGAATTTACTCAAAGTATATGAAGATGAATTTGGATTCTCAATGTTTTCCATTCTTGCCCACAAAATGTTGCCACAATGGAAGGACGAAGATTGTTGTTCAATGACACACTTATGTACTTCGGAGAGCAAGTGGACAATTTACATTCACAACCTGGGTTATAGTCTCGAGCTTCGTGTGACTAAGCTCAAGTGAGGCGGGTCTTCTGCCCTCAGAAGACAATCAAGACTTGATTGATTACAATCAAGAACATAAGAACAAAGGGAACTTATGTTCGTGATCAAGTCAATATTATTATTATTATTATGTAATCTTGATTACATAATAATGCTACATAACAAGCATTCACTTCACGTTGATCTAGATAGGGTTTTGAAATGGTCAAAGGATTGGCAGATGCAGTTTATTGCTGATAAATATAAAGTTCTGAGGTTAAGTAATGATGATGGAGTTACAAGATACGAGCTAGATGGTGTTGAGATTGCGAAGTCGGATTGCGAAAGGGATCTGGGAGTTATGATTAGTAAGAATTTAAAACAAAAGGATCAATGCATAAATGTTCGTAATAAGGCAAATCGGACACTTGGATTTATTAATCGCAGCGTTAGTAACGAGACACCTGGTGTGGTTCTCAAGCTATATCTTGCTCTAGTTAGGCTCCATTTAGATTATGCAGTTCAGTTTTGGTCGCCATATTATAGAATGGATATAAATTCACTTGAACGTGTCCAGCGTAGGATGACTAAGTTAATTCCCCAAATTAGAAATCTTTCATATGAAGAAAGATTAACAAAGCTTAAGTTGCATTCACTGGAAAGGCGAAGAATTAGGGGTGACATGATAGAGGTTTACAAGTGGGTGAATGGACATAACAAAGGGGATATTAATAGGGTATTAAAAGTATCAACACAAGACAGACCACGAAACAATGGGTATAAATTGGATAAGTTTAGATTTAGGAAAGACTTGGGTAAATACTGGTTCAGTAACAGGGTTGTTGATTTGTGGAATCAATTGCCGCATAACATTGTGGAGGTGGGGTCCCTCGATTGTTTCAAGCGTGATTTGGACATGTATATGAGTGGGATTGGGTGGTTATAAATAGGAGCTGCCTCGTATGGGCCAATAGGCCTTCTTCAGTTGCCTTTGTTGTTATGTTATAATAGTCTTGGTTATTATTATGTAATCTTGATTACATAATAATAATAATAATAATAACATAAGAACAAAGGTAACTGCAAAAGGCCTATTGGCCCATACGAGGCAGCTCCTATTTATAACCACCCAATCCCACTCATATACATGTCCAAATCACGCTTGAAACAATCGAGGGACCCCACCTCCACAATGTTATGCGGCAATTGATTCCACAAATCAACAACCCTGTTACTGAACCAGTATTTACCCAAGTCTTTCCTAAATCTAAACTTATCCAATTTATACCCATTGTTTCGTGGTCTGTCTTGAGTTGATACTTTTAATACCCTATTAATATCCCCTTTGTTATGACCATTCATCCACTTGTAAACTTCTATCATGTTACCCCTAATTCTTCGCCTTTCTAAAAAATTTAATTTAAGCTTTGTCAATCTTTCTTCATGTGACAGGTGAATTAACATGTCATTCATTTGGGGAATTAACATTGTCATCCTACGCTGGACACGTTCAAGTGAATTTATATCAATTCTATAGTACGGCGACCAAAACTGAACTGCATAATCTAAATGGGGCCTAACCAGAGCAAGATATAGCTGAAGAACCACACCAGGTGTCTTGTTACTAACGCCTCGATTAATAAATCCCAGTGTCTTATTTGCCTTATTACGAACATTTATTCATTGATCTTTTCGTATTAAAATCTTACTAATCATAACTCCCAGATCCCTTTCGCAATCTCAACACCATCTAGCTCGTATCTTGTAACTCTATCATCATTACCTAGCCCCAAAACTTTACATTTATCAGCATTAAACTGCATCCGCCAATCTTTAGACCATTTTAAAACCCCTATTTAGATCGACTTGATGTGATAAGAACAAAGGCAACTGCAGGAGGCATATTGGCCCATACGAGGCAGCTCCTATTTATAACCACCCAATCCCACTCATATACTTGTCCAACCCGCGCTTGAAACAATCGAGGGACCCCACCTCCAGCACGTTACGCTGTAATTGGTTCCACAAATCAACAACCCTGTTACTGAACCAGTATTTACCCAAGTCTTTCCTAAATCTAAACTTATCCAATTTATACCCATTGTTTCGTGTTCTGTCTTGTGTTGATACTTTTAATACCCTATTAATATCCCCTTTGTTATGTCCATTCACCCCACTTGTAAACCTCTATCATGTCACCCCTAACTCTTCGCCTTTCCAGTGAATGCAGCTTAAGCTTTGTTAATCTTTCTTCATATGAAAGATTTCTAATTTGGGGAATTAACTTAGTCATCCTACGCTGGACACGTTCAAGTGAATTTATATCCATTCTATAATATGGCGACCAAAACTGAACTTCATAATCTAAATGGGGCCTGACTAGAGCAAGATATAGCTTGAGAACCACACCAGGTGTCTTGTTACTAACGCTGCGATTAATAAATCTAAGTGTCCGATTTGCCTTATTACGAACATTTATGCATTGATCCTTTTGTTTTAAATTCTTACTAATCATAACTCCCAGATCCCTTTCGCAATCCGACTTCGCAATCTCAACATCATCTAGCTCGTATCTTGTAACTCCATCATCATTACTTAACCTCAGAACTTTATATTTATCAGCATTAAACTGCATCTGCCAATCCTTTGATCATTTCAAAACCCTATCTAGATCAACTTGAAGTGATAGTGAGTCCTCCTCCGAATTAATTTCCCAACCGATTTTCGTATCATCGGCAAATTTGCAAATGTTGCTACTCAAACCTGAATCTAAATCATTTATATATATTATAAACAACAGAGGTCCCAGGACAGAGGCTTGAGGCACTCCACTAACAACATTTTCCCACTCTGACTTGATTCCATTTATACTAACTCACTGTTTCGTTTGGTATAGCCATGCCCTAATCCAGCTTAATATAGCACCCCCAATACCATGAGACTCTATCTTTTTAATCAGTCTTTCATGTGGCACTGTATCAAAAGCTTTGCTAAGGTCAAGGTACACAACATCACAATCCTTACCACTATCAACTGCCTCGACTATGCTAGAATAAAAAGATAACAAATTTGTTAAACATGAACGGCCATTTATAAAACCATGTTGCGACTCAATTATTAATTTATGTCTTTCAAGATGAAGACGAATTTTATTTGCAATTATAGATTCGAGTAACTTTCCCACAATAGACGTTAGGCTAATTGGTCGATAGTTAGACGCAATTGATCTATCTCCTTTCTTAAAAACTGGTATCACATTAGCAACTTTCCAAAACTCTGGCACTCTGCCTGACTATTGATTTATTAAATATGGTTGACAGTGGGTCACGAAGCTCCTCTTTGCATTCTTTAAGCACCCTGGCAAACATTTCATCCGGCCCTGGGGATTTGTTTGGTTTGAGTTTTACTATTTGTTTAAGAACATCCTCCCTGGTAACTGCTAAACTCGTCAACCTGTCCTTGTCCCCACCCACATAGACTTGTTCGGCTGAAGGCATATTGTTAAGTTTTTCTTTAGTAAATACAGATACAAAATATTTATTAAAAATACTACTCATCTCTTCATCACTATCTATTTTTTGACCTGTCTCAGTTTTTTAATTGACCTATCCTCCTCCCATCACCCCCACGGTCCTAATGGCCTCCTGACAGTTATCTTGCGAGTAATGTGTGCTTCCTCAATCCACTCCAAGATGATCAATTTTCCGTGTATCGTAATACGCTTTCTCATTAGTGTCTTTTCGTAAACATCAGTGGGCGTCTGGCGTGCGTGTTTCACACCTACACAGGTGTGCCTGTGCAGGTGTGTGCTTACCTTGCACAGCAACACCACAAGTGCCCTCAGGTGGTAAGTGCATGTCTAGAAATCTCTGAAATTCCGACAAATTTCCCCCCGTTCCACTAAGGTAGTTTCCTTATCTGCGTCACCTGTGATGACTAGGTGGTCCCTATGACGGTGTGTGACGGAGCAATCACCGTCACAAAGGTGAATTATGAGACAGAGGCCGCTGTCTTCGTCCGGTTCCGTCGCACGCTCTATTTAGTATTGACCAGAATATTCATTCGAATATTGTGATCTCTCGGGTTCAGGTGACTCCGGCGTCTTTAATGATCTGATACATCAGCAACTCCATCAGCCAGATTGTTATAGAAGCTTAGCCTCCATCCACACTCTAAGGAGTGATCGTCTGGCATTGGTGAAGTCCCGACTCGGGTCTTCAAGAACGTCTGGGATGCTCTCGGACGCAGGTTCGAATCCTTGACACGGACCCTGTGCATTTGTTCTTCAAGAACGTCCGTTTGAATGTCAGCATCGGTACTAGATCTCCAAACCCAGTTCCCCTTCGTAGCAGAGTATGAGTAAAGTGACTGACTGACTGCTGTAAATTGAACTTAATTCATTCTATAATATGAGCACAATTGCAAAGTCAAAATGTGGCCAACAGGAGCACAATAATAGCAGCACAACTCGCCAGAACAGAATATAACTAAATAAAAACATTGGTTGTTTTATGCTTTTAGAAATAAATTATAAAAGTTTTAAATGTTTTAGAAATTATTTCCAATATACATTTGTTATATTCCGGAACATTATGCACAGAATCCCTTAGCTTTAGTTCCAACTGAGATCTGGTAAGATTACTAAATATTGAAGATTCCATTAAATGAGGAGACCACGACGATTCCGTCCGTTCTGGACCATTATCAAATAGATTGTGATGGGACCAGACAATGGTCCAGGATGGTGTCATCATATTCTGGTGTGTGGTTTAGTCATCATATCTTCAGCCTCATAATTGTGACTCATCGTCTGATATATGGTAACTTTACTATTATTATATAATGGAGAACCCAACAGATTCTCAGAGCCCAATATTTTCAGAAATAAGCTGAATCTATTTTTCGTCCATTTCAAAACCCTAATTGTATCGTTCAGATGGATTTGTAGTTGTCCTTTTGATTTTTTTCATATGCAAATTTTTAATGATTCAATTTAATCCCAGCACCATCATCAAAACAAAGGGCTGTCAGGTTCACAAGGTTGACTGACTAAAATTTACGAAAGTCAATATTTAACTTATAGACCACCTAACCGTTTTCAAACCCATGACTTTTACCATGCATCAGTCACTTTCAGCCTGCAGTGTAAACACTCACCCCTCGACTTGAGAATGGTCCAGGACGGACCGAAACGTCGTCGTCCCTTCACTTTCTAGTGTGAGGTCAGGTCAACATTATTAACACTCCGTAAATCAAGGTAACCAAACCACCTTACCTAGGCCTGACCGTGTTCGCCAGGGTGCTTAAAAAATGCAAAGGGCGGCATTGTCTTGCATATTCATTAACTCATTAGTCAAACAGAGTACCCGAGTCGTGTTGCACCAATTTATAAGAAAGGTACTAAATAAATATGACGAATATCTGGAGATTTAGTAAGATTCTTTCCCGACACGCTGTATTGCTTCAAGGAAAGGTTAGACATACATGTGAATAAATTTGTTGTATATAAACCAGTTGTATTTTATATTATAATGTCCTCAGGGATGTCAGCCCGCAAGTCACTGGAGAAACATGCGAAACTTGTCTTATGTTTAATTTCCTTTTAATAAAAAAACTTATTCAATAAAACATGTATCACATCTAAGCATTTTATTTGTAAAAAAAAAAATACTGTACAGAATTAATCTTGAAAAAAACTTTCCTGGTTACAAATGTTAGGTAAATAAGTAACTTCTGAACATCTCTGATAATTCACACAATTCGCAAACGTTGTCTTTTACGTCACCATCTCCGGTGTACTCCTTGAAGACTCTTGATGTGTCGCTGTGGCCACTGGTGTCACTGCCATCACAGGTGGCACCATTGGTGGCAGTGGGATTGTCACTTCTGTCTTCCTTACATTCGTCGAAGATTCTGTCACCACTTCTGTCGCTGTGGCTACTGGTGTCACTGTCACCAGTTGTGTCACAGATGCAGCAACAACCGTTGGGGTTCTCTTCGCCACTTTCCACGTTGACCTCAACGTTGCCAAAATCTTCACTATCACGGTTACGACCGACAGTGTTCCTCCAGGCAAGAATGTCAGCTTTGAGGTGTGGCAGGGGACTGTAGGAGCCGTCGTCCAGAGGGCACCGTGTGAAGGGGTCGGAGGGAGACTCCAGCAGCAGATGGATCAGCGTCGACTCGTCCACCACCATCTTGGACGAATGCAGCAGCACCGGCGCCTCCATCACTGCCAGGGTTATGCTGTCCATGAACTTCTCCGGGCATTCCTCCGTCGACTCCTCACATGGATTAGGAAAGTATTGGAGGGAAGACAATAGCTGGGCGTGGTCAACTCTCAGAACTCTCCAAATTAACCTAAACTGTTTTTGCGAGGAAATGTTTTGGAAAATTTTATTTAATCCAACGGTAAATGAAAAGTAGGTGGCGATATCAACAAATTGGAGCCTGGATCTTACAGCAACTACGGATGATGTTATAGTGACAAGAGCGGAAGCTGCAGCCTGAGCCAGACCAGGACACTGGAAAGCCTTCATGGTAAGAGGAGTGAGTACCAACAGCTTGAAGGCGAAAAAGACATTTAAACAATATAGCAACTGGAGAACTATCAAGAGAGCTGGCAAGATATATTTCTGCAGTCGCCTCAGCCTTTTGGGCCAACAGCTTAATAAGGCTGTTGAAGAAGATAACTTCTGGTCCAATCTTCAGACTCTTGACCACGGTCCACGGCAGCTGCAGTAACAGCAACTAGGTAACCATACTTGTGAAGACACTGCAACACCTTGAAGAGCGCATAAAAGAGAGACTTCCGTGACCCACTACTCATGAGGTGGTCAAGCTGCATATACGCACTTGCAGACACCAACCCTGCAGCTGCTTGTGTGCCGGAAGTGGCGTCCTGAAGGTACGTCTCAGGCCACATACAAATGAAGCGAAGCATTTCCATACGCAGGTACTTGTTTGGGCACAAAATGGGGTCGGTGAACATCCTGAGTACCCAAGACTTTACGCACGTACACTTAATATGTTGAAATCCAGAATTTGTCCTGAGCGCCAGTGTTTGGCCAGGTCTACCACATACCAAAGGACGTTCTCCCATTCACCCGTCATCCTGACTGAGGACGCTTCCATACGTTCAGCCAGAACGTTAGCCAGAAACACACCGAGATAAACTTTGTTAGCAGATATTATTATTGGGTTTTCAATATTATTATTGACACTTTGTTCTGTAAACTTCGCAGTTTGTATAAGATGAACAGCACAGATTCTCTGGGACTTAATCTGTGAAGAGAGTGGGGTGTATTTACTCAAAGTATATAGAGATGAATTTGGATTCTCAATGTTTTCCATTCTTACCCACAAAATGTTGCCACAATTGAAAGACGAAGATTGTTGTTCAATGACACACTTATGTACTTCGGAGAGCAAGTGGACAATTTACATTCACAGCCTGGGTTATAGTCTCGAGCTTCGTGTGACTAAGCTCAAGTGAGGCGGGTATTCTGCCCTCAGAAAACAATCAAGACTTGATTGATTACAATCAAGAACATAAGAACAAAGGCAACTTATGTTCGTGATCAAGTCAATATTATTATTATTATGTAATCTTGATTACATAATAATGCTACATAATAATCTTGATTATTATTATGTAATCTTGATTACATAATGATAATAATAATAACATAAGAACAAAGGTAACTGCAAAAGGCCTATTGGCCCATACGAGGCAGCTCTTATTTATAATCACCCAATCCCACTCATATACATGTCTAAATCACGCTTGAATAAATTGAGGGACCCCACTTCCAGCACGTTATTCAGTAATTGGTTCCACAAATCAACAACCCAGTTACCGAACCAGTATTTATCCAAGTCTTTCCTAAATCTAAACTTATCCAATTTATAACCATTGTTTTGTGTTCTGTCTTCTGTTGATACTTTTAATACCCATTTGTTATGTTCATTCATCAAGTTGTACTCCTCTATCATATCACCCCTTATTCTTCGCCTTTCTAAAAAATGTAATTTAAGCTTTGTCAATCTTTCTTCATGTGACAGGTTTCTAATTTGGGGAATTAACTTTGTCATCCTACGCTGGACACGTTCAAGTGAATTTATATCCATTCCATAGTACGGCGACCAAAACTGAGCTGCATAATCTAAATGAGGCCTAACCAGAGCAAGATATAGCTGTAGAACCACACCAGGTGTCTTGTTACTAACGCCTCGATTAATAAATCAGTGTCTTATTTGCCTTATTACGAACATTTATTCATTGATCTTTTCGTATTAAAATCTTACTAATCATAACTCCCAGATCCCTTTCGCAATCTCAACACCATCTAGATTGTATCTTGTAACTCTATCATCATTACCTAGCCTCAAAACTTTACATTTATCAGCATTAAACTGCATCCGCCAATCTTTTGACCATTTTAAAACCCTATTTAGATGGACTTGAAGTGATAGTGAGTCTTCTTGTGAGTCCAAGAGATAGTGAGGCAGATGCTCAGAGTTAGATATATGTATCTCAGGCAGATACAGAGAGTTAGTATAAATGGGGTCAAGTCAGAGTGGGATAATGTTGTTAGTGGAGTACCTCAGGGCTCTGTCCTGGGACCTCTGTTGTTTATAATATATATAAATGATTTAGATTCATGTTTGAGTAGCAACATTTGCAAATTTGCCGATGATACGAAAATCGGTAGGGAAATTAATTCGGAGGAGGACTCACTATCACGTTGATCAAGTTGATCTAGATAGGGTTTTGAAATGGTCAAAGGATTGGCAAAGCAGTTTAATGCTGATAAATGTAAAGTTCTGAGGCTAGGTAATGATGATAGAGTTACAAGATACGAGCTAGATGGTGTTGAGATTGCGAAGTCGGATTGCGAAAGGGATCATAAGAACATAAGAACATAAGAACAAAGGCAACTGCATTAGGCCCATTGGCCCATACGAGGCAGTTCCTATCTATAACCACCCAATCCCACTCATATACATATCCAACCTGCGCTCTAAACAATCGAGGGACCCACCTCCACCACGTTATGGGGTAATTGGTTCCACAAATCAACAACCCTGTTACATAAGAACTAAGCTGCATAATCTAAATGTTATCTAATCTAAAGTTAGCTGGAGCTCTGGAGTAACATTATTGCAATAATGGAAGGATTAGTGAAGGATTTGGTGAGTCTGGTTGGAGCTCTGAGAGCAGAGATGGATTCCCTGCTGGAGGAGGTACGACGGCTGAGACTTCGAGAGGAAACGAAGGAGGAGACCAGTGTTGACGAGACCTCATCGCGGAGAGTCGTGAAGGACAGGGGTCTTAAGAAGACCTTGACAAGGCCGCCTACAGACGCCCTAAGGACAGCAAATTCATTTGCCGTGTTGGAGGACGAGTGCTGTGGTGCGCCTGCAGCGAGGAAATCAGCGAGGAGCGGCGGAGCGCAGGCCCCTCAGGCTGCTCAGAAAGTTAAGGAGGTACCGAAGCGAATTTTGGTTGTGGGAGATTCCCAGGTGAGGTATTTAGACAGAACGTTTTGTGCCAGAGATAGGGGGAACAGATTAAGGGTTTGCTATCCGGGAGCTGGAATTGGTGATATTGTTGGAAACATGAATGATATTATGACGGGAAATGGGAACAAACCCATTATTTGTATTAGTGCAGGGGTTAATGATGTTGGGCGAGTTAGGAGTGAGGAACTAATACAGAGATTCAGGACAGCCATTGAATTAGTTAGGAGCAATGGAGGAATCCCGATCATATGTGGCATTCTTCCAGAAAGGGAGTGGGAAATGAATGGATGTCGAGGGCACTTGGTGTCAATTGCCGGCTGGAAAGATATTGCAAATCAAATGCAATATCTTTCATAGACAACTGGGAACAATTCTATGGAAGAAATGAAATGTATGCTCGTGATGGGGTGCATCTATCGAGGGCTGGGGGTGTTGCTTTTGCAAACTCGTTGGAACCAGTGGTTAGAGGTGTTTGTTTGAGTTTAAACTGTTAGTAGATAGTGGTATGGGAATTGATTTGGAGGAAGGAGGTAATAAAAGTATGTGTTCGTGGGAGAAAAGAATTGGCAAAATGATCAGGGAAAGAAAAGGGCCTCAAAATAACAATTCACTTAGGATATATTACACTAACAGTAGAAGTCTAAGAAATAAAATTAATGAATTAAATGCTCTTGTCTGCACAGAAAAATTAGATATTATTGCACTTACCGAAACGTGGATGAATGTAGAAAATAGAGAACTATTAGCTGAATATCAGATAAATGGATTTAACCTATTTCACACAGATAGATATATTAGACGAGGAGGGGGAGTAGCAATATATGTTAGGGACAATTTGAAATGTAGTCTCAAAGAGGGATCAAAACTGAGCCACACACAGAAACTATTTGAATAGAATTAAACGAAAAAGCAAATAATATTATAATAGGGATATTAATAGGGTATTAAAAGTATCAACACAAGACAGAACACGAAACAATGGGTATAAATTGGATAAGTTTAGATTTAGGAAAGACTTGGGTAAATACTGGTTCAGTAACAGGGTTGTTGATTTGTGGAACCAATTCCCGCGTAACATTGTGGACGTGGGTCCCTCGATTGTTTCAAGCGCGGGTTGGACAAGTATATGAGTGGGATTGGGTGGTTATAAATAGGAGCTGCCTCGTATGGGCCAATAGGCCTTCTGCAGTTACATTTGTTCTTATGTTCTTATTTATTAATCGAAGCGTTAGTAACAAGACACCTGGTGTGGTTCTTAAGCTATATCTTGCTCTGGTTAGGCCCCATTTAAATTATGCAGTTCAGTTTTGATCGCCGTATTATAGAATAGATATAAATTCACTTGAACGTGTCCAACGTAGGATGACTAAGTTAATTCCCCAAATTAGAAATCTTTCATATGAAGAAAGATTAACAAAGCTTAAGTTGCATTCATTCACTGGAAAGGCGAAGAGTTAGGGGTGACATGATAAAGGTTTACAAGTGGGTGAATGGACATAACAAAGGGGATATTAATAGGGTATTAAAAGTATCAACACAAGACAGAACACGAAACAATGGGTATAAATTGGATAAGTTTAGATTGAGGAAAGACTTGGGTAAATACTGGTTCAGTAACAGGGTTGTTGATTTGTGGAACCAATTACCGCGTATTGTGCTGGAGGTGGGGTCCCTCGATTGTTTCAAGCGCTGGGTGGACAAGTATATGAGTGGGATTGGGTGGTTATTAATAGGAGCTGTCTCGTATGGGCCAATAGGCCTTCTGCAGTTGCCTTTGTTCTTATGTTCTTATGTGGGGTCCCTTGATTGTTTCAAGCACGGGTTGGACAAGTATATGAATGGGATTGGGTGGTTATATATAGGAGCTGCCTCGTATGGGCCAATAGGCCTTCTGCAGTTACCTTTGTTCTTATGTTCTTAAGAACCACACCAGGTGTCTTGTTACTAATGCTTCGATTAATAAATCCCAGTGTCCAATTCGCCTTATTACGAACATTCATGCATTGATCCTTTTGTTTTAAATTCTTACTAATCATAACTCCCAGATCCCTTTTGCAATCCGACTTCGCAATCTTCAGCAGTCGGTCAGGTGAAGTCACAGTGAGAGGTTGTGTTAACCGGAGCTCCTGAGTGTTGTTATATTATCATAGCAATATGGAAGTTGTAGTGAAGGACCTGGTGACTCTAGTGGGAGCCCTGAGGACAGAGTTGGACTCTCTGCGGGAGGAGGTGCGTCAGCTTAAAAAACAACGAGAAGTAACGAAGGAGGAGACCAGCAGTAAAGGGACCTCGTCTTGGAGAGTTGCGAAAGACAGGGGCCTTAAGAAGACTTTGATAAAGCCGCCTTCAAACGCCATAGCAACTTCAAATTCATTTGACGTTTTGGAGGACGAGTGCTGTGGAGAGACTGTGGATCGCGCAAAAGGGAAAGCAACGAAGAGAAAGGAAGCGCAGGCCCCTCAGAAAGTAAAGGAAGTACCTAAGCAAACATTAGTTGTGGG
This sequence comes from Procambarus clarkii, assembly GCF_040958095.1. NCBI lineage: Eukaryota > Metazoa > Arthropoda > Malacostraca > Decapoda > Cambaridae > Procambarus > Procambarus clarkii. The sequence goes on from NC_091208.1 coordinate 7,637,027, forward strand.
AGATTCCCAGATAAGGTATTTGGATAGAACGTTTTGTGCTAGAGATAGGGGGAACAGGTTAAGGGTTTGCTATCCCGGAGCTGGCATTGGTGATATTATAAACAACATGAATGATATTATGGCTGGTAATGGGAACAATCCCATTATTTGCATTAGCGTGGGAGGAAATGATGTTGGTCGAGTCAGGAGTGAGGAACTGATTCAGAGGTATAAAACAGCCATAGAGTTAGTTAGGAGCAAGGGAGGAATCCCGATCATATGTGGCATTCTTCCAAGAAAGGGAGTGGGAAATGAATGGATATCGAGGGCACTTGGTGTCAATTGCCGGCTGGAAAGATATTGCAAATCAAATGCAATATCTTTCATAGACAACTGGGAACACTTCTATGGAAGAAATGAAATGTATGCTCGTGATGGGGTGCATCTATCGAGAGCTGGGGTTGTTGCTGTTGCGAACTCGCTAGAAGAAGTGGTTAGAGGTGTTTGTTTGGGTTTAAACTGTTAGTAGATAGAGGTATGGGAATTGATTTGGAGGAAGGAGGTAATAAAAGTATGTGTTTGTGGGAGAAAGGAATTGGCAAAACGATCAGGGAAAGAGAAGGTCCGCAAAATAACAATTCACTTAGGGTATATTACACTAACAGTAGAAGTCTAAGAAATAAAATTAACGAATTAAATGCTCTTGTCTGCACAGAAAAAATAGATATTATTGCACTTACCGAAACGTGGATGAATGTAGAAAATAGAGAACTATTAGCTGAATATCAAATATATGGATTTAAACTATTTCACACAGATAGATATATTTGACGAGGAGGTGGAGTAGCCATATATGTTAGGGACAATTTGAAATGTAGTCTCAAAGAGGGAATCAAAACAGAGCCACACACAGAAACTATTTGGATTGAATTAAACGAAAAAGCTAATAATATTATAATAGGAGTAATATATAGGCCACCAAATTTAGACAGAATGGAAGCAAAGCATCTATGGGATGAAATATCTAGAGCATCTAGATCTAACAGTATTTATGTCATGGGTGACTTTAATTTTAGCGGAATAAACTGGTTGAACAAAACAGGGAATAGTGAAGCAGAAGATTTTCTAGAATTAATTGACGATTGCTTTCTTACGCAACACATTAAGGAACCAACACGGGAAAATAATATTTTAGATTTAGTGTTAACTAACAGGGAAACGCAAATTAATGACATCGAAATAGGGAGTGAGCTAGGGAGCAGTGATCACAAAGAAATCAGATTTAGCATAGAATGGAATAGACCAGTAGGAGAAAATTCTGTTAAAGTGCCAGATTTTCGAAAAGCTGATTTTAATAGCCTAAGAAATTTTTTGGGTCAAATTGATTGGAAAGGCTTGGGTATGGGGTGTGGGCCGGTCTTGGAGCGAGACATGAACCCAGCGATAGGTGACTTAAATGGGGATTTCGATGTGGATTCAATATATAACTTATTTAAGAATATTCTAAACAAAGCACAGGAACGTAGTATACCATACAAATTGAATAGATCGTATACTAATGACCCAAAGTGGATAACAAAGAATTTGAAGAACCTTATAGGTAAAAAGAGAGCTTGGTACAAAAGGATTAAAAATGGGGAGGTCACTTTAGAACAGGAATTCGTACAACTGGTTAGAAATGTTAAAAAAGAGATAAGGAAAGCAAAAAGAAACTATGAAGTTCGCATAGCAGGGCAAGCAAAGACAAATCCTAAAGGGTTTTTTCAGTTATATCGTACTAAGACTAGGGAAAGGATAGGTCCATTAAAAACTGAGACAGGTCAAATAACAGATAGTGATGAAGAGATGAGTAGTATTTTTAATAAATATTTTGTATCTGTATTTACTAAAGAGGAACTTAACAATATGCCTTCAGCCGAACAAGTCTATGTGGGTGGGGACGAGGACAGGTTGACGAGTTTAGCAGTTACCAGGGAGGATGTTCTTAAACAAATAGTAAAACTCAAACCAAACAAATCCCCAGGGCCGGATGAAGTGTTTGCTAGGGTGCTTAAAGAATGCAAAGAGGAGCTTTGTGACCCACTGTCAACCATATTTAATAAATCAATAGAGTCAGGCAGAGTGCCAGAGTTTTGGAAAGTTGCTAATGTGATACCAGTTTTTAAGAAAGGAGATAGATCACTTGCGTCTAACTATCGACCAATTAGCCTAACGTCTATTGTGGGAAAGTTACTCGAATCTATAATAGCAAATAAAATTCGTCTTCATCTTGAAAAACATAAATTAATAATTGAGTCGCAACATGGTTTTATAAATGGCCGTTCATGTTTAACAAATTTGTTATCTTTTTATTCTAGCATTGTTGAGGCAGTTGATAGTGGTAAGGATTGCGATGTTGTATACCTTGACTTTAGCAAAGCTTTTGATACAGTGCCACATGAAAGACTGATTAAAAAAATAGAGTCTCATGGTATTGGGGGTGCTATATTAAGCTGGATTAGGGCATGGCTATACCAAAGGAAACAGAGAGTTAGTATAAATGGAATCAAGTCAGAGTGGGAAAATGTTGTAAGTGGAGTGCCTCAAGGCTCTGTCCTGGGACCTCTGTTGTTTATAATATATATAAATGATTTAGATTCAGGTTTGAGTAGCAACATTTGCAAATTTGCCGATGATACGAAAATCGGTAGGGAAATTAATTCGGAGGAGGACTCACTATCACTTCAAGTTGATCTAGATAGGGTTTTGAAATGGTCAAAGGATTGGCAGATGCAGTTTAATGCTGATAAATGTAAAGTTCTGAGGTTAGGTAATGATGATAGAGTTACAAGATACGAGCTAGATGGTGTTGTGATTGCGAAGTCGGATTGCGAAAGGGATCTGGGAGTTATGATTAGTAAGAATTTAAAACAAAAGGATCAATGCATAAATGTTCGTAATAAGGCAAATCGAACACTTGGATTTATTAATCGCAGCGTTAGTAACAAGACACCTGGTGTGGTTCTCAAGCTATATCTTGCTCTAGTTAGGCCCCATTTAGATTATGCAGTTCAGTTTTGGTCGCCATATTATAGAATGGATATAAATTCACTTGAACGTGTCCAGCGTAGGATGACTAAGTTAATTCCCCAAATTAGAAATCTTTCATATGAAGAAAGATTAACAAAGCTTAAGTTGCATTCACTGGAAAGGCGAAGAGTTAGGGGTGACATGATAGAGGTTTACAAGTGGATGAATGGACATAACCGGGGGGATATTAATAGGGTATTAAAAGTATCAACACAAGACAGAACACGAAACAATGGATATAAATTGGATAAGTTTAGATTTAGGAAAGACTTGGGTAAATACTGGTTCAGTAACAGGGTTGTTGATTTGTGGAACCAATTGCCGCGTAACATTGTGGAGGTGGGGTCCCTCGATTGTTTCAAGCACGGGTTGGACAAGTATATGAGTGGGATTGGGTGGTTATAGAATAGGAGCTGCCTCGTATGGGCCAATAGGCCTTCTGCAGTTACCTTTGTTCTTATGTTCTTATGTTCTTAACACCATCTAGCTTGTATCTTGTAACTCTATCATCATTACCTAGCCTCAGAACTTTACATTTATCAGCATTAAACTGCATTTGCCAATCCTTTGACCATTTCAAAACCCTATCTAGATCAGCTTGAAGTGATAGTGAGTCCTCCTCTGAATTAATTTCCATACCGATTTTCGTATCATCGGCAAATTTGCAAATGTTGCTACTCAAACCTGAATCTAAATCATTTATACATATTATAAACAACAGAGGTCCCAGGACAGAGCCCTGAGGTACTCCACTAACAACATTATCCCACTCTGACTTAACCCCATTTATACTAACTCTCTGTTTCCTTTGGAATAGCCATGCCCTAATCCAAGTTAATATAGCACCCCCAATACCATGAGTTTCTATTTTTTTAATTAGTCTTTCATGTGGCACTGTATCAAAAGCTTTGCTAAAGTCAAGGTACACAACATCACAATCCTTACCACTATCAACTGCCTCAACTATGCTGGAATAAAAAGTTAGCAAATTTGTTAAACATGAACGGCCATTTGTAAAACCATGTTGCGACTCATTTATTAATTTATGTTTTTCAAGATGGAGACGAATTGTATTTGCAATTATTGATTCAAGTAACTTTCCCACAATAGACTTTAGGCTAATTGGCCGATAGTTTGACGCAAGTGATCTATCTCCTTTCTTAAAAAACCTTTCCTAAAATCATATCTGTGTGCTGGCTGCATAGCAATGCCTGGAGCAAAGATTTAGAGTTGGTATGAATGATGACATCATGTAAATTATTCTCAATTGCATAATTTATGACCTTTTTCAGGGCACATATTTCCGTTTGCAATGTTGAGCTTCCATTATTCATGCTCCAATAAGCTTCCTGGCTGTTATTGTAAACTGCTGCACCAGCAGAACCTCTTTCTTCATCAACTGATCCATCTGTGAAGATGTGAGTTGATGTAGGTCTTGAAATGGTTTCCATTTGTTGTTATTTGACTGCTTTGAGCTTCTGCAAGGCACATGCAGATTTTTTAACTGGTGGGCGTAGATTAGACATATGTATGAGTGATTCTGCAATACCTTCATATTTAACGTCGTCGTCGTTAGTCATAGGGTCGTCGTCCCTTCAATTTCTAGTGTGTGGTCTGGTCAACATACTTCAGCCACGTTATTGTGACTCATCGCCTGCACCTTCATATTTACTTGTAGACATGAATGAGTGAGAGCATAAGCCTCGCCTCACCTGGGGTTGCAGTCACATGGAGCTCGAGATTATAACGCCAACTGTCATTGTAAATTGTCTATTACGGGCTATTCATGCCCGTGCCACCCATTGGGCGGATTAATCTTCATCAATCAAACTGTAAATTGTACACTTGCATTCCGAAGTTCAAAAGTGTCATTGGTCACTCACCCATCGTCTTCTCTGTTGCATCGTGACTACATTTTCTTTGTGTGATAATGGATTCACATTTATACACTGTGAGTGAATACTTCCCGGCCTTTGCGCGGAGGTTAACCCCGAGAATCTGTGCTGTTCATCTTCTACGAATAGCAAAGTTAACAGAAGAAATGCTCAATATTAAAATTGAAAATCTACAAAAATTAGCCACTGAAAAGGTTCATCTCAGTATGTATCTGGCTAACGTTCTAGCTAAACGCATGGAAACGGCTTCTGTCAGGATGACTGGAGAATGGGAGAACGTCCTTTGGTATGTGGTAGACCTGGCCAAACACTGGCGCCCAGGACAAATTCTGGAGTTCGACATACTAAAGTGTACATGCGTAAAGTCCTGGATACTCAGGATGTTCACCGACCCCATTTTGTGCCCAAACAAGTACCTGCGTATGGAAATGCTTCGCTTCATTGGTACGTGGCCTGAGACGTACCTTCAGGCCATAGGCATGCAAGCAGCTGCAGGGTTGGTGTCTGCAAGTGCGTATATGCAGCTGGACCATTTTTCGGGCGATGCCTCACAAATGAAACTCTTTTACTTGCTTATCAAGGTGTTGTGTAATCTTCACGAGTATGGTTACCTAGTTGCTGTTACTGCAGCTGCCGTGGACCAGGTCAAGAGTCTGAAGATTGGACCAGAAGTTATCTTCTTCAACAGCCTTATTAAGCTGTTGGGCCAGAAGGCAAAGGTGACAGTTGAGATGTACTCTGCCAGCTCTTTTGATTTGTCTTCATTTTCTGTTTTATTTAAATGCGCAATTAACATTTTTAAGTTACTGGTAGTCAGGCCACCTACCATGATGGCTTTCCAGTGTCCTGGTCTGGCTCAGGTTGCAGCTTCCGCTCTTGTCACTATAACATCATCCGTAGTTGCTGTAAGATCCAGGCCCCAAACTATTGATTGCGCCACCTACTTCTCATTTATCATTGAATTAAGTAAAATTTTCCAAAAAATTTCCTCACAAAAACAATTTAGGTTAATTTGGAAAGTTGTGCGAATTAACAACGCCCAGCTATTGTCTTCCCTCAACATTTCAGGCTTTTCCTTCCAATACTTTCCAAATCCATGTGAGTCGTCGACGGAGGAATGCCCGGAGAAGTTCATTGACAGCATAACCCTGGCAGTGATGGAGGCGCCGGTGCTGCTGCATTCGTCCAAAATGGTGGTGGACGAGTCGACGCTGATCCACCTACTGCTGGAGTCTCCTTCCGACCCCTTCACACGGTGCCCTCTGGACGACGGCTCCTACAGTCGCCTGCCACACCTCAAAGCTGACATTCTTGCCTGGAGGAACACTGTCGGTCGTAACCTTGATAGTGAAGATTTTGGCAACGTTGAGGTCAACATGGAAAGTGGCGAAGAGAACTCCAACGGTTGTAGCAGCAGCTGTGACACAACTGGTGACAGAATCTTCAATGTATGGAAGGGAGATAGTAGCAGGGACAGTACCACTGCCACCATTGGTAATGTCACCAATGGTGGGATTGCTGGTGTCAATGGTGACACCAGCGGCACAACTAGTGGCAGAATCTTCGTGGAATGGCAGGAGGACAGTAGCAAGGAAGAAAACTTTTGCGAAGTGTGTGAATTTCCGTAGATCTTCAATGGTTTCTAAAGACACTGAAGCTTCTTACTCGTAAATTTTGGCTAAAAACTAATTATTTGATGAATGTTTTTTTGTAACAATAAGCATTAATTACCTAATTGTAGCAGAATTAGAAAAGCAATTTTAACCCATTACGGATGATGTACAATATTTATATTCTTAAATAAAGTGAGTTCAAACTGTTCTATAAGTTTAGTATATTTCCTTCAACGATGAAGATGTTTGAATTTTTATGCCAACCCATCCTCAGATCAAGTCCATTCCACTAAGTGGTCGACCCCAAAGACGCATTCATATATGTTAACATAATATTCATTTAATACAGGAATTTTCTCAAATATAAATTACTATTAATATATGTTAGCATATTGTGCATATTTAGTCATTGGTTAGGTTAGGTGTTTAGGTTCTGTTGACGATTATTTCCATTTGTGGTACGTGGGTGAAGTATTTACAGCGTTGTGGTTAGAACGGGATGGGGTGCATCTATAGATATTATTATAGATAGATAGATAGATATTATTGCATATACCGAAACGTGGATGAATGTAAAAAATAGACAACTGTTAGCTGAATATCAAATAAATGGATTTAAACTATTTCACACAGACAGATATATTAGACGAGGAGGGGGAGTAGCCATATATATTAGGTAAAATTTGTAATGTTGTCTCAAACACGGAATCAAAACTGAGCCACACACAGAAACTATTTAGATAGAATTAAACGAAAAAACAAATACTCTTATAATAGGAGTTATATACAGGCCACCAAACTTAGACAGGATGAAAGCAAAGCATCTACGGGATGAAATATCTAGAATATCTAGGTTTAGCAATCATGGGTGACTTTAATTTTAGTGAAATTGGTCTAACAGAACAGAGAATAATGACGCAGAAGATTATCTAGAATTAATTAACGATTGCTTTCTTAGCCAACACATTAAGGAACCAACGCTTAGAATAAATCTAAAATAATATTTTAGATTTAGTGCTAACTAACAGGGAAACAAATTAATGACATCGAAATAGGGAGTTAGCTAGGGAACAGTGATCATAAAGAAATCAGATTTAACATTCCATGGAATAGATCTATAGGAGAAAATTCTGTTAAAGTGCCTGATTTTCAAAAAGCTGATTTCAATAGCCTAAGAAATTTTTTGGGTCAAATAGATTGGAAAGTCTTGGGTATGGGCTGTGGGCCGGTATTGGAGCTAGACGTTTACCCAGCGATAGGTGACGTAAAAGGGGTTTTCGATGTGGATTCAAAATATAACCCATTTAAAAATATTCTAAGCAAAGCCCAGGAATGTAGCATACCATATCATTTAAATAGATCGAATACTATCTAATCCAAAGTGGATAACAAAGAATCTGAAGAACCTTATAGGTAAAAAGAGAGCGTGGTGCAAAAGGATTAAAAATGGGGAAGTTTGTTTAGAGCAGGAATTCGTACAACTGGTTAGAAATACTAAAAAAGAGATAAGGAAAGCAAAAAGAAACTATGAAGATCGCATAGCAGAGCAAGCGAATGTAACAAACTAGGCTGTTGTAAGAATTATCCAGAGTGGTTTATCGACAAAAGAGAATGGGAAGCTGAGCCGCATGGTGACCTGACCCCCAGGGGAATTCGCGGTGGAAATAACCGACGCTTTGTTCAAAGCTGCGTATAATGACTCATCCTATAGTATTCAGTAATTTAGAGAAAATTAGCCTTTATTCATTTTGCATTAAAATTGTATTGTATAATAGTACTGGATACAATATCAAGAGTATTCTAATTATTGAGTTTAAGTCACCATCAGTGACGTCACGAATCAGATCTAACTTTTAAAGCGGAGTGACCGGCGGTCATAGGTCAGCAGGGTTGACATGTCTAATATTTCTCAAAGTTTTATTAACCATTTTGGGGATCGGGAACAGCTCTGCCGTTAGATGTTTGTAATTTAATTCAGTAAAATAATTCAACCAGTCTGGATCAATTAAGTACAACAGAGTTTAATTGTTATAACTTAACCTTGCTAAAGTAACTGGGTAAGCGATGCGGAACAATACAATACTCTGTCTGGGGTAGTCCAGACAAGGAAAAAATCAGTGTGGTCACGGAAGCAGCTGGGATAAGAGGTCAACATCTTACCTCTCCCCAAGAACAGCCCCAACACCTAGAGCTGTGGTCGCCCAAGGTATAGTTGCTATTGTTAAGTATAGAAATAGTCTCATTTGCCACTCAGGTCAAGTAGGGAGTGTTAAAGTGATAGGGAGTGAACATATTTAGATTTTGTTTTAGTTTTCTTTTAATAAATTAAATTTGTTATTAATTTGCATTTTATTGTTTCCATGTGTTTTATGTGTATACTTGTCCTGGTCACGTGGTCCACACGAGGCAGAGTTGCATTGGGCGCCGATTCTAACATCGAATCGGAATTATCATTACCGTGTAATTTATTCCACACTCAAGGTCATCGTTTATAGTGGGGATCAAGCCCCTAGGTTGATTAATTAGCGTGATCGATCCAGACCTCGATCATTGCTCTTGTATTACTGGTCTGGTGGTGGCAGCAGAGGTGACTCTAGGGTTTTGTTCAGAGCTTAGGTCACGTCATACTGGGTGTAGAATCCTAAGTCGGTCAATCGTCTTAGGACCACGTGGCGTGGAGTTGGCTTTGGTAAAAGTTTTGGAGTCCCTTGGTTTAGAAATAAAAGTAAGAATACGGGTAGAGGGAGTAGAAAGAAGGAAGTAAAGAGAGAGGAACCCGAACCCATGTTACAATGGTGCACAGCGGTGGTTTCAACAATTTTGTTTGAAATTGTTGAAAGGCTCACGCGTCTAGCCGTTCGAACACGTGCGCGGATGCTAAGGAGACAGCCGCGGGCCAGGATTAGCAGTGCGCCCCACAACAGTGCGTTTGAGTGGGGATTGGCGAATCTTGGGTCATGCGGGCTGATATGATTAAGGTTAGTTAGTAAGATTAGGCTGTTAAAATTAGATTTATTGAAAAGGAGACCGCTCCGAGTTGATTGGACTGGGTACCATACTCGACCCATTGCAATTAATTCAGAGGTGTTGGGAGCCACCATACTCTCAACAGCAGTTCCTTGAGGGCTGTCGGGGGCGGATATATCTGTGGGACGCCAGTAGATAGTCCGAGGGCGTTATTAGACGACCCAAAACGCTAGGAAAAACGTAATCCGTGAAGGGCGTTGCGGCCTCCGAGGGACGGACTAGTAACCTACCTAGCAGCGATTCAACAACTAAGTGATCGCACACTTAGTGGAGGTTGAGTCGTCCCTAGTCATAATTGTTGCTGAAAGCTGCGTGTCGCTCTGTTGGAACCTAGATGGTGTGGCCTCTAGGCTAGGTGTGGTACGGCGAGCCGGTAGGAACAATTATAAGATTAAGTCGAGTGCATTTTTTAATTAAGTATACTTAAATTTATAAAGTTATTTCCGTTTATTTGCGTTGTTCTAGATTAATTTTTTCCCCTAAATTCAATCCCCGGTTAAAATTTTTCCCAAGTGTTTAGCGTTTTCTTGCATATTAGGCTAAGTGCGTACGTTAAGTCTTGTTATTCCCTGTTCTATTAGTCTAAGTCAGAGGCGTTGTTAATCCTCTGGACTTAGGGCTATATGTCGGTCACGATAGATAAGTGAAGGAGTTTAAGGGATAGTAAGTTGCGTGTAAATGTTATTTGTCCGCGGAATATTTCTAAGTATTTTGGGATAAGTTTTCGGCTAAGTCGATGTCGGAAAGTCGTTAACTGTAATTAATTTGTATTCGTGGGTCACGTGTATGTTCTGGGCGTCATTAGGATTCTCCAGTCGATGCGGATGATATTTTCTAGTTTTTACCAGTAAGACGGTAAAATTGTGTTTGTAGACTTAGAATTCTGTTTCAGTAGAAACGTAGGTGGAAAATTTTCTAAGTCCAGCTTGGGCTAGAATCTGACTTTTTGGCGGAAATTGATTTTCATGTTTCGTGTATATTCTGGGTCAGTATTACTCTCTAGTGCGCGCAAGGGACGTAATTCTGTCCATAAGCATTAAACAGTGATAATTACATTTTTTGCCGAATTTAGTTATTTTCGAGAAAATCGTGTTGTAATTTTGTCAGAGTCCATTTGAGGTGAAAATCTCGGATTTTGACGAAAATTCGAATTAATGAGTGTTGAAACCGCCCGATGTGTCAGTATTGTTCTGTATACAACGTCAGTAGTAAATAATAACGTATTTATATCTGGAAACGAGAAACCCAAATTTTTTTGAATTAAAGGAGTTTTGTGATATTTGGGGTGATAGAAATTTTTTTCCCTCGGAGTCAGAAAAATTGGCAGAGTCCAGCAATTGAGTAAAAACGCAGTTTTTGATAAAAATTCAATTTTTGGTAAGCATATATAGGTCCTGGGTGTCTATATTAATCGCTAGAGCGGTTTATTAACGTAAAACTAGTTATTTTCCTTCAGAACAAAAATTTTGATTTTTCAGCGTTTAAGCGAAAAAGCGCGGGACTTAGTTTTTTTCAGCGCAGCTGGTCCCGCTCCATCAGTCATCAGTGGCCACGCTGCTCACTTCAAGTGCGTTTAGTATTCAAGTACAGTAAATATTCTTTATTAATCCATCACGAGTGCTGCGCGTTAGTTGCGTTATCATTTAAATTGTTTTATATAAATTAGATTCCTTAATTTTTTAACGTAAAGGACTTAGGTTCCAGCAATAGAACTGCGGGATATTTCACGGTCAGACACGAGTGCGGGGCAGACACTCATTCATTGGATTCACTTCAACGATTCTCTCGATAAATCGGTGTATTTCCTATTTTGGGGATTTAGTAGTTGTTTCTTGGAAAAGAGTTGCGATTTTTTTTTTATTATTTGTGTAAGATCACGGTTGTAGTGAGTTCGGGTCGAGGGTGTACTAAAGGGTAGTTTAGAAGAGACGTGGCACACCAGGAATCACAGAAGATGTTTAACCCAGATAATGACCAGTCAGTGGGGACCAGTGGGAGTGGAAGTGGAAGTGTAGAGGACAGCACCTCTTCCGACACCACTGGGGACCACCTAGGTACACCTCATCCGTCACTACAACAACCCCAACCCCATCCTCAATTCCCATACCAACCCCATCCTCAATTCCCATACCAACCCCATCCTCAGTTCCCATACCAACCCTTCCCCCAACCCCAGGCCACTCCATACCCATTCCAACCCCAGGCCACCCCATACCCATACCAACCCCAGGCCACCCCATACCCATACCAACCCCAGGCCACCCCATACCCATACCCATTCCAACCCCAGGCCACCCCATACCCATACCCATACCCATTCCAGCCCCAGGCCACCCCATACCCACCCCAACCCCAATCCACACCCCAGCCTGAGGTCACCCACACCATACCTCAACCCCAACCTCCATCCACACCCCAACCCCAGGCCACCCACACCATACCTCAACCCCAACCTCAATCCACACCCCAACCCGAGGCCACCCACACCATACCTCAACCCCAACCTCCATCCACACCCCAACCCCAGGCCACCCACACCATACCTCAACCCCAACCCCAGGCCGCCACAGCCTTAGACAGGCAGATGAGCACGGAGACGCCGGGCACTCAGTTGTCGCCATACGTAGAGGCGTTAAGTAAAGGCGAGGGAGCCAAGCCGAGGAACTGTGGCGCGGGTTCATCAGGCGGGAAGCAGCCCTCAGCTGCAAGTTCGAGCCACCCTGCGCGGGGTACCAACAGAGATCCGCGGAGGTGTTACTCCTGCTGGAAGCGCGGGCATATACAGAGGGATTGCGAAGTCACTCCTACGAAAGCATGAAAGCAGGCTCCTAGTGATGGCAGGCCTACTTTTGAGGTGAAAGTGGAAGGTGTGAGATTGACAGCTTTTGTTGATACAGGAAGCCAGGCGACGGTAATTAAAAAGTCAGCCTTCAGCAATTTTAAGTATGCACGTCTTCAACGTTGCGCAAAGACATTAACAGCAGTCAATGGGGAAAAGATTGAGATCGTAGGTCAAGGTACAGTTAATTTTGAGATTGATGGGGCATTGCAGCCTCACACATGTACGATCGTAGAGAACCTTGATTTTCCTGGTCACATCTTAATGGGAACTGATTTTCTGTCGCGATTTGATTATTCCTTGTCTGCTCAAAAAGGGGCTAGGAACTGCAGGTTGCAGTTGGGACAGACTTCCTACCCAGTGGAGATGATCGACCATCCCCCAGTTGTAGCTTCAATTAAGAGGAAGCTGAAATATAATGCGCACTATCCAAAATTGATTTTTAAGTCTCTTCCAGACACAGTTAAGAGGTCATGCGCATTGCATGCATTGACCAAACAGAGTTGCCCACCACATTCTGTTAAATTTATTAAAGTAGCCGTGGGACGTCACATACAACCAGGTACCACCCTTCAGGTGGCTGGGAGATGTGATAGTTTATTAATTCCTCATCACTTAGTTGTAGTGCTCGATAAAGGTGCACTCATTCCAGTTGTCAATCTTTCACATAAGACTTTTCGCTTCAGGGCAGGTGATAGGGTATCTCAGGGAACCATGGTGGAGGACACAGAAATCTTTCACCATGAGTCAGCTGAGACGCCAGCCGTCACTGCACAATGTAGTGCACTAAATATGTTGAACACTAAAACACCATCCAAAGTACAATACCAGACGAGAAATGTTGCACAGAATGTAGAGGAAGTGGAAAAATTAATTTCAGCACTTGATTTGCAACATGTTGCACAGGCGGATAGGAAGGCACTGAGAGGAGTTTTACGAAAATTCCCGAAATTGTTTGCGACAGAGGATGACCAGATTGGTCTCCTTGATAAGATCGAGCACACCATTCCAACTGGTGACCATTTGCCTGTGTACACGAGACAGTGGAGGTTGCCGGAACAGGCAAAGAACATTATCAGGGAGGAGTGCCAGAAAATGTTGAGACAGGGCGTGATAGAGCCTAGTACGTCACCATGGCTCTCTCCTGTTGTGCTAGTTCGGAAACCGGACGGTAGTTATCGTTTCTGTGTTGACTACCGGAAGGTGAACGAACTAACTAAGGGTGATGTGTATCCGTTGCCCCGAATACAGGAGATAATAGATCAATTTGGTGCTGCTAAGTATTTCTCAACTCTTGACGCAAAATCGGCGTATTGGGCGATTCCGGTGGCAGAACAAGATAGGGAAAAAACAGCATTCTCGGATGGTAGGCACACTTATCAATTCCGTAGGATGCCGTTTGGTTTGAAGACAGCGCCTTCGTCGTTTCAGAGGGCCATCAACTTTATCCTTAGTCCGGTACTGGGTAGGCATTCTTTAGCGTACCTGGATGATGTTGTGATATATTCCAGGACGTTTGAGGAACACCTACAGGACTTGACTGAGACTTTGAAATTGTTAGATCAGGCAGGTTTCAGGCTGAATGTTCAGAAGTGCACCTTGGCGGCTCAGAAATTCAAATTTCTGGGGTTCCAGGTGTGCCCAGACGGTATCCGACCTGACCCAGATTCTTGCCGCGCCATTGCTGACATGCCTATTCCAAGGACAGCAAAGGACGTGCGTAGGTTTTTGGGGGCGGCCGGATATTTTCGTCGTCACATTGAAGGTTTCGCTGGCATTTCAGCACCCCTGACTGATCTGACAAAGAAAAATGCGAAGTTTGTGTGGAAATCTGAACATGACGAGGCCTATCGCAAACTGAAAGACCAACTAATCACGACACCGGTATTGGCTATTCCTGATTTTGAGAAAGAGTGGGAAGTGCACACTGACGCCAGCGGTATTGCTATTGGCGGGTGCTTAATTCAGCGAGACGCAGATAATTTACCCCATCCAGTAGCCTATTTCAGTAGGAAGGTCAAAGGACCTGAAGTTCGTTATTCAGCTACGGATCGGGAGGCACTGGCAGTAGTAGAATCAGTTAGGTATTTCGAGCCTTACCTATTTCAGCGGCATTTTGTAATCTACACAGACCATCGAGCGTTAACACACATATTTAAAAAGCGAACGAAATGCCCACGAATGTCACGCTGGTCTCACGAACTTTCGGCCCACTCATTCCAGATCTTGTACAAGCCTGGTCCAGCACATGTTGTGCCAGATACGCTAAGTAGAAATATAGCGGCAATGCAGATTAGTGAAAATATTGAAACCATTCCATCGGATAAAATGAGAGAATACCAGATGAACGAGCCTAGATGGAAAGAGATTATTGAGTATTTAGAGGGAGGAAAATACCCCAAAAAGAAAAAGAATTTACCTATACATGATTTTGAAATGAAACAGGGCGTCCTGTATTATGTCAATAGCCAGAATGATAGGGCAGTATTTCAGCTAGTTATTCCGGACGCGTTGCGGTCATCAGCGTTAAAGCTTGCACATGCTTCAAAGATTGCAGGGCATCCGGGGATCTTTAAAACGCACTTAAAAGCAAAGTCTCTATTTTATTTTCCAGGATTACTTTCTGAGGTAATCAATTTCGTGAAGTCGTGCCCTCGTTGCCAGAGGAGAAAAGGTACCCTTAAGGTACAAGCCCCACTTCAGGAATTTCCTGAAATTCGTGAACCGTTAGATCGTGTGGGGGCCGATTTGATTGACTTACACCACAGTCATTCAGGAAATAGATATGTGTTGGTGCTAGTTGACCATCTGTCTAGATACACTACATTAGTTGCATTACCTCAGAAGGATTCTCGTACGGTTGCAGATGCGTTCTTGCGTAGGTTCGTTACTGTATTCGGACCTCCTAAAGTTTTAGTCTCTGACCGGGGTCAAGAATTCAATGGGAATATATTTAGAGAAGTTTGTAAGATTTTAGAGACAACTTCGGCTTTTACAACAGCCTACCACCCACAAGCAAACGGAATGACGGAACGGACTAATCGTTCAGTCAAGGATATGCTTGCAATCCTTGCTGAACATGATGCAAACACCTGGGATGAACACCTACCCTATGTTCAGTTCGCCTTGAATACTGCCATCCACCAATCAATTAACACCCAACCACTTCATTTGTTTACTGGTAATTCATGCAATTTCCCGTCAGGTCTGCTTAACAGACATAATGTTGCATACGGGGAGGACTATCCTTCAGAGGTCCTGGGTAAAATGAGAAATGCATGGAATATTGCAGCTGAAGCGTCCAAGAAGGCACGGACTCGGTATGCTCATTTTTATGACAAGAAAGTGCGCCCTCTTGAGTTGAAGGAAGGAAGCCTCGTATTGAGAGTGAATGAGGCTGCGCCCGCCAATCAGAGCAGGAAACTAGCTCCGAGGTGGCGAGGACCATATAGAGTAATTAAAAGGGCGGGGCCGGTTAATCTTGTTATAAAAGGAGTGTTCGAGGACCAGGTGGAAAGGACAATTCACGTAAATAAATTGAAACATTATCATGCTAGAGAGGAATTAGAACTGCCTTCAGCGGGTCTAGTTCCTGACTCAGCAGTGCTGACTCATGGCTTCACCGACGAGTCAGAAGATGAGGATGACCCTCTGTCATCGCTCATCAGTAGTCAGGTGCAGTCTCGCCACCCTATGGTGACGAGATCTCGCGCTGTACAGTAAAGTAACTTCCTTGGTTAGTATAATTTAGTATTCATTAGATTTTCCTGTAAAGGCAATGAGATGTACTATGTCTATACTTGACTCAGGTAGCAACTTTTACCGTGCTCTGGGGTTCCACCTCCACCAAACCCAGAGTATATCTATGCTTCCGCTGTGTTGTGTCTGTCTGTTCCCAGGTCTGATTGGTACACCGACCCAGTTGTTCCAGCCACACGTGAACCCTTGTCTGTAAAGACCGAGGGGGGAGGCACGTTACACAAAGCCCTCCCCCCACCAGACCCAGTAACCCATACATCAGTTACTTTGGGGATGAGTGACTGTCCAAGAGTCACCCGGCCGACGCCTCACGTCACTAACGAGGTTGTCAGGGCCAGCGAGCTGTCCACATTATAGCAGTCACCGGAGGTGCCATACAACGCCGGGGTAGCTGTCTCGAGATCACCACTACCCACCTGCTGCGTCATCAAGACTGCAGCCATTCCAGCAGTGTTGGAGGAGAGGTCAAGAAATGGAAAGCACGTAGCAGTACTCAAGAATTTCGCCGGAAGATTAATGATTACGTCATCTGAAGTAACAAGAAAGCAGAAGTAAGGCGGTCACAGGTGGAAGGCACGGTTTCCCTACAGAGTACCGGGACTCGCCAATAGAAGGTCGCAAAATTGTCTCCTTTGGCCTAAAGTCGGCGGTACGAGGGTATACACAGTTGGTGTTTACGGCCTAGTAACCTGGTGACATCAAGAAACGCCTGAGATGACGTGAGCAATGATGGAAGACGAGATTCACCTGTTCTGCAAACAAGCAACCCGCCTCTACGACCTTCTGACACCACTCCTGCTAAGAGACACCGTTGGTACATCCAGTTCTGCTCTGCTGTGGTCATCTGCGACGACAAGTTTAACATCAAGACTGCCGTGTGAACTGTGATTGATACGAAGGCGTGTGGACTGTCGAGAGCAAGATTAATGGCCGAAGTAACAGTATTCTACAGCTGTCACTTGGCACTCCGCTCTACTACACTCTGTCGTCATTCAGGAGTACCGGATGGGAGTACAAGAGGACCAGGTATTGATGTCTACACATGAGAAGAAGCAAGATCGACACCGTCATCGTCAGCGACTACATTCAGCATCCAGCAGCGTCGATTTTTTTTTTCGATTACTCAATATGAACAATTGATACAAACAACAAAGTTGGCTCTGAACATCTGTGTAAAGAACATCTGGACACTTTTGTTTAAATGTTGAAAAACAGATTTAGAATCAATACTTTTTAAATGTTGAAAAACAGATTTAAAATAATTCTGGTATAATATATGAAAATTTAACTATAAATTGGTCAGTAATCAAAATCGAAGCCCCTGTGTAATTGTCTCAGCCCAGAACAAACGGTTATGGAAAATTATGTTGTGCTATTTTTTGCAGAATGTTTGAACACAGGAGAGGCGGACCAATATAAACATTGACACTTCTAGTGAGTGAGAACACTTGGCTGTACAGTCAGCTGAAACCTGTGATATAGTATAGGATTTTTTTATTTTTTAGATAGATGTAATAAACATTAGGTGTGTTCCTTAGCATGTCAAGGTTGACATTGATGGGGAGTGGTTAGTACACGGATGTGAACTTGATAGTTCCGTAGTACGCTCCCGGATGACTGAAAGTTCAGTCTGATGATATAACTTTAATGTTTGTTTGAGCACGGTGTGGCCGGCTCTAGAGGACACATGGACTTGGCTAGTGAAGAGCCAAAAGAGTTTAATAGCTAGTTTTTTATGGTAAAGTAGGGACATGTTATTTAGCTATGTCAGTAAGGGTAGGATGTATGTTTCCTGATATTGGAGGATTGCTGTCAGTTGACAGCTGAGAAATTTATGAAATATGAACATGTTTATTATGATGTTGGACTATTATTTGTCGAATTTTATTAGTTAGGTTAGCTTTTGTTTGTGGCATGAGTTGAATTGTGGGTTTGGATACTAAACCTCGTGAATTTTAACAAATTAACAAGGTTTACTAAGTGCTTGTGCGGGGGGGTTGTAACAAACTAGGCTGTTGTAAGAATTATCCAGAGTGGTTTATCGACAAAAGAGAATGGGAAGCTGAGCCGCATGGTGACCTGACCCCCAGGGGAATTCGCGGTGGAAATAACCGACGCTTTGTTCAAAGCTGCGTATAATGACTCATCCTATAGTATTCAGTAATTTAGAGAAAATTAGCCTTTATTCATTTTGCATTAAAATTGTATTGTATAATAGTACTGGATACAATATCAAGAGTATTCTAATTATTGAGTTTAAGTCACCATCAGTGACGTCACGAATCAGATCTAACTTTTAAAGCGGAGTGACCGGCGGTCATAGGTCAGCAGGGTTGACATGTCTAATATTTCTCAAAGTTTTATTAACCATTTTGGGGATCGGGAACAGCTCTGCCGTTAGATGTTTGTAATTTAATTCAGTAAAATAATTCAACCAGTCTGGATCAATTAAGTACAACAGAGTTTAATTGTTATAACTTAACCTTGCTAAAGTAACTGGGTAAGCGATGCGGAACAATACAATACTCTGTCTGGGGTAGTCCAGACAAGGAAAAAATCAGTGTGGTCACGGAAGCAGCTGGGATAAGAGGTCAACATCTTACCTCTCCCCAAGAACAGCCCCAACACCTAGAGCTGTGGTCGCCCAAGGTATAGTTGCTATTGTTAAGTATAGAAATAGTCTCATTTGCCACTCAGGTCAAGTAGGGAGTGTTAAAGTGATAGGGAGTGAACATATTTAGATTTTGTTTTAGTTTTCTTTTAATAAATTAAATTTGTTATTAATTTGCATTTTATTGTTTCCATGTGTTTTATGTGTATACTTGTCCTGGTCACGTGGTCCACACGAGGCAGAGTTGCATTGGGCGCCGATTCTAACATCGAATCGGAATTATCATTACCGTGTAATTTATTCCACACTCAAGGTCATCGTTTATAGTGGGGATCAAGCCCCTAGGTTGATTAATTAGCGTGATCGATCCAGACCTCGATCATTGCTCTTGTATTACTGGTCTGGTGGTGGCAGCAGAGGTGACTCTAGGGTTTTGTTCAGAGCTTAGGTCACGTCATACTGGGTGTAGAATCCTAAGTCGGTCAATCGTCTTAGGACCACGTGGCGTGGAGTTGGCTTTGGTAAAAGTTTTGGAGTCCCTTGGTTTAGAAATAAAAGTAAGAATACGGGTAGAGGGAGTAGAAAGAAGGAAGTAAAGAGAGAGGAACCCGAACCCGTGTTACACGAAGACAAATCCTAAAGGTTTTTGCCAGTTATACCGGACAAAGATTAGGGAAAGGATAGGTCTATTAAAAATTGAGACAGGTCAAATAACAGATAGTGATGAATCTATTTTAATCTATTCCCAACCTATATAAACCCAATCTATTTTATGGGGTGGGGGCCGGTCTTGGAGCGAGACATGAACCCAGCGATAGGTGTCGTAAATGGGGATTTCGGTATGGATTCAATATATAACTTATTTAAGAATATTCTAAACAAAGCACAGGAAGGTAGTATACCATACAAATTGAATAGATCGAATACTAATGACCCAAAGTGGATAACAAAGAATTTGAAGAACCTTATAGGTAAAAAGAGAGCTTGGTACAAAAGGATTAAAAATGGGGAGGTCACTTTAGAACAGGAATTCGTACAACTGGTTAGAAATGTTAAAAAAGAGATAAGGAAAGCAAAAAGAAGCTATGAAGTTCGCATAGCAGGGCAAGCAAAGACAAAACCTAAAGGTTTTTTCAGTTATATCGTACTAAGACTAGGGAAAGAATAGGTCCATTAAAAACTGAGACAGGTCAAATAACAGATAGTGATGAAGAGATGAGTAGTATTTTTTTAAAATATTTTGTATCTGTATTTACTAAAGAGGAACTTAACAATATGTGTTCAGCCGAACAAGTCTATGTGGGTGGGGACAAGGACAGGTTGACGAGTTTAGCAGTTACCAGGGAGGATGTTCTTAAACAAATAGTGAAACTCAAACCAAACAAATCTCCAGGGCCGGATGAAGTGTTTGCCAGGGTGCTTAAAGAATGCAAAGAGGAGCTTTGTGACCCACTGTCTACCATATTTAATAAATCAATAGAGTCTGGCAGAGTGCCAGAGTTTTGGAAAGTTGCTAATGTGATACCAATTTTTAAGAAAGGAGATAGATCACTTGCGTCAAACTATCGGCCAATTAGGCTAATGTCTATTGTGGGAAAGTTACTTGAATCAATAATTGCAAATACAATTCGTCTCCATCTTAAAAAAACATAAATTAATAAATGAGTCGCAATATGGTTTTATAAATGGCTGTTCATGTTTAACAAATTTGCTAACTTTTTATTCCAGCATAGTTAAGGCAGTTGATAGTGGTAAGAATTGTGATGTTGTGTACCTTGACTTTAGCAAAGCTTTTGATACAGTGCCACATGAAAGACTAATTAAAAAAATAGAAGCTCATGGGATTGGGGGTGCTATATTAAGTTGGATTAGGGCATGGCTATACCAAAGGAAACAGAGAGTTAGTATAAATGGGGTTAAGTCAGAGTGGGATAATGTTGTTAGTGAAGTACCTCAGAGCTCTGTCCTGGGACCTCTGTTGTTTATAAAATATATAAATGATTTAGATTCAGGTTTGAGTAGCAACATCTGCAAATTTGCAGATGATACAAAAATCGGTAGGGAAATCAACACGAAAGAAGACTCGCTATCAATTCAAGTTGATCTAAATAGGGTTTTAAAATGGTCAAAAGACTGGCAGATGCAGTTTAATGCTAATAAATGTAAAGTTTTAGGCTAGATAATGATGATAGAGTTACAAGATACGAGCTAGATGGTGTTGAGATTGCGAAAAGGATCTGGGAGTTATGCTTAGTAAGAATTTAAAAGAAAAGGATCAATGCATGAATGGTCATAATAAGGCAAATAGGACACTGGGATTTATTAATCGAAGCGTTAGTAACAAGACACCTGGTGCGGTTCTTCAGCTATATCTTGCTCTGGTTAGGCCCCATTTAGATTATGCAGTTCAGTTTTGGTCGCCGTACTATAGAATGGATATAAATTCACTTGAACGTGTCCACTGTAGGATGGCAAAGTTAATTCCCTAAATTAGAAATCTTTCATATGAAGAAAGATTAACAAAGCTTAAATTGCATTCACTGGAAAGACGAAGAGTTAGGGGTGACATGATAGAAGTTTACAAGTGGATGAATGGACATAACAAAGGGGATATTAAAAGTATCAACTCAATACAGAACACGAAACAATGGGTATAAATTGGATAAGTTTAGATTTAGGAAAGACTTGGGTAAGACTTGACTTACCGCATAGCGTGGTGGAGGTGGGGTCCCTCGATTGTTTCAAGCGCGGGTTGGACATGTATATGAGTGGGATTGGGTGGTTATAGATAGGAGCTGCTTCGTATGGGCCAATAGGCCTTCTGCAGTTACCTTTGTTCTTATGTTCATGAATCGTAGTGTGGACGTAGTCGTGTGTTGGCATAGTCATTTGTGGGCGTAGTTGTGTGTGTGCGTAGTTGTGTGTACTCACCTAATTGTGCTTGCGGGGGTTGAGCTCTGGCTCTTTGGTCCCGCCTCTCAACCGTCAATCAACTGGTGTACAGATTCCTGAGCCTATTGGGCTCTATCATATCTACATTTGAAACTGTGTATGGAGTCAGCCTCCACCACATCACTTCCTAATGCATTCCATTTACTAACTACTCTGACACTGAAAAAGTTCTTTCTAACGTCTCTGTGGCTCATTTGGGTACTCAGCTTCCACCTGTGTCCCCTTGTTCGCGTCCCACCAGTGTTGAATAGTTCATCCTTGTTTACCCGGTCGATTCCCCTGAGGATTTTGTAGGTTGTGATCATGTCCACCCTTACTCTTCTGTCTTCCAGTGTCGTAAGGTGCATTTCCCGCAGCCTTTCCTCATAACTCATGCCTCTTAGTTCTGGGACTAGTCTAGTAGCATACCTTTGGACTTTTTCCAGCTTCGTCTTGTGCTTGACAAGGTACGGGCTCCATGCTGGGGCCGCATACTCCAGGATTGGTCTTACATATGTGGTGTACAAGATTCTAAACGATTCCTTACACAGGTTCCTGAACGCCGTTCTGATGTTAGCCAGCCTCGCATATACCGCAGACGTTATTCTCTTTATGTGGGCTTCAGGAGACAGGTTTGGTGTGATATCAACTCCTAGATCTTTCTCTCTGTCTGTTTCATTAAGTACTTCATCTCCTATTCTGTATCCTGTGCCTGGCCTCCTGTTTCCACTGCCTAGTTTCATTACTTTGCATTTACTCGGGTTGAACTTCAACAGCCATTTGTTGGACACTCAGTCTATCCAGGTCATCTTGTAGCCTCCTACTATCATCCTCTGTTTCAATCCTCCTCAAAATTTTTGCATCGTCGGCAAACATTGAGAGGAACGAATCTATACCCTCTGGGAGATCATTTACATATACCAGAAACAGTATAGGTCCAAGGACTGACCCCTGCGGGACTCCACTTGTGACGTCTCGCCAATCTGAGACCTCACCCCTCACACAGACTCGTTGTCTCCTGTTGCTTAGGTACTCCTCTATCCACCGGAGTACCTTCCCTCTCACTCCAGCCTGCATCTCCAACTTTCGCACTAGCCTCTTGTGTGGCATTGTATCAAAGGCTTTCTGACAATCCAAAAATATGCAGTCTGCCCACCCTTCTCTTTCTTGCCTTATTTTTGTTGCCTGGTCGTAGAATTCAAGTAACCCTGTGAGGCAGGACCTGCCATCCCTGAACCCATGTTGATGCTGTGTTACAAAGTTCCTTCGCTCCAGATGCTCCACTAGTTTTTATCGCACAATCTTCTCCATCAGCTTGCATGGTATGCAGGTTAGGGACACTGGCCTGTAGTTCAGTGCCTCCTGTCTATCCCCTTTCTTGTATATCGGGACTACGTTAGCTGCTTTCCAAATATCTGGCAGTTCCCCTGTTGCCAGTGATTTGTTATACACTATGGAGAGTGGTAGGCTCAGTTCTCTTGCTCCTTCCTTTAGAACCCAAGGGGAGATTCCATCTGGGCCTATAGCCTTCGTCACGTCCAACTCTAGTAAACACTTCCTTACTTCCCCACTGGTAATCTCAAACTCTTCCAGTGGTTCCTGGTTAGCTATTCCTTCACTTACCTCTGGAATTTCTCCTTGCTCTAAGGTGAAGACCTCCTGGAATTTCTTATTCAATTCCTCACACACTTCCTTGTCATTTGTAGTGAATCCTTCCGCCCCTATCCTTAATCTCATAACCTGTTCCTTTACTGTTGTTTTTCTCCTAATGTGGCTATGCAACAATTTAGGCTGAGTCTTTGCCTTGCTTGCGATGTCATTTTCGCATTGTCTTTCTGCCTCTCTTCTCGTCCTGACATATTCATTCCTGGCATTCTGGTATCTTTCTCTGCTCTCCAGTGTCCTGTTATTCCTATAGTTTCTCCATGCCCTTTTACTTTGCTGCTTAGCTAGCCTACATCTCTGATTAAACCATGGGTTTCTCATCTTCATTTCTCTGTTTTCCTTTTGGACTGGGGCAAACTTGTTTGCTGCGTCCTTGCACTTCTGCGTGATGTAATCCATCATATCTTGGGCCGTCTTTCCCCTGAGCTCTGTTTCCCATGCTATATCTGTTAGGAATTTTCTTATCCCCTCATAGTTTCCCTTTCGGTATGCTAACCTTTTGGTTTTGGTATCCCTCCTCGAGTTCAATAACCCTTCTTCAATCAAGTACTCAAACACCAGTACACTGTGGTCGCTCATTCCTACTGGGTCCTCAAAACCGATTTCTCTTATGTCGGAGTCGTTCAGAGTGAAGACTAGGTCGAGTCTCGCTGGTTCGTCATTGCCTCTCATCCTTGTGGGTTCTCCGACATGCTGGGTTAAAAAGTTGCTTGTCACCACCTCCAATAGTTTGGCTCTCCACGTATCCTCGCCTCCATGCGGTTCCTTGTTCTCACAGTCAATCTTTCCGTGATTGAAGTCGCCCATGATGAGCAGGTGGGATCTATTTCTACAGGCAGCAGAGGCTGCCCTCTCAATTATAGTGTTAACTGCCTTGTTGTTGTTTTCATACTCTTGACTGGGTCTCCTGTCATTTGGTGGAGGGTTGTATATTACTGCTACTACTATTCTTGGTCCTCAAATTGTTATGGTGCCTGCTATGTAGTCTCTGAACTCCTCACAGCCTGGGATGGCCATCTCCTTAAAACTCCATTCCCTTCTCATGAGTAGGGCCACTCCGCCTCCTCCCCTACCTTCCCTCTCTTTCCTTATTACTGTATACTCCTGGGGAAACACGGCATTCGTTATGATTCCAGAGAGTTTTGTTTCAGTGAGTCCGATTACATCTGGGTTAACTTCTTGTGCTCTTTCCCTTAGTTCACTTGTCTTGCTTGTGATCCCATCTATGTTCGAGTACATCAACCTGAAACTGACTCTCTTCTGCTTCTTTTCTGGGGGGGACCTTTGGGATCTGGGGTGAGTGGGAGCTGGGGGGACCTGGCACGGGGGGATTGGTGGAGGAGGGAGGGCTTGGGGTGGTGGGGGGGGAGGGGGAGGGTACAGGGGGTGGATAAGAGGGGGAGGGTACAGGGGGTGGATAAGAGGGGGAGGGTACAGGGGGTGGATAAGAGGGGGAGGGTACAGGGGGTGGATAAGAGGGGGAGGGTACAGGGGGTGGGTAAGAGAGGGAGGGTTGGGGAAGCATGGGGGGAGGAGAGGCTGTGGGGGATAGGGGAGATGGGGGGGCTTGGGGGGAGAGAAAAGGGTGGAGGGCTTGGGGGGCATGGGGGAAAAGGGAGGGCTGAGGTGGGTGAGGAAGAGGGGAGGGTTTAGGGGAGTGGGGGAGAGGGGAAGACTTAGGTGGGGTGGGGGAGAGTGGGGGGCTTAGGGGGGAGGGGGGGAAGGGAGGGCATGGGGGGTGGGAGAGACGGGAAGGCATGTGGGAGAAGGGAGGGCATGGGGGATGGGGGAGAAGAGAGGTCCTGGGGAGAGGGGTGAGGGGG
Organism: Procambarus clarkii; assembly: GCF_040958095.1. NCBI lineage: Eukaryota > Metazoa > Arthropoda > Malacostraca > Decapoda > Cambaridae > Procambarus > Procambarus clarkii. Next base: position 7,662,238 of record NC_091208.1, read on the forward strand.
AGAAGGGGGGTGAGTGGGGGGAGGGGGGTGGGTGGGGGGAGGGTGCCCTAGGTGGGTACTTAGTGGGGGGCTGACAGGGGATGGGGCAGTTTGGGTGTCTGTTGGGTAGAATGTGGGGGTGGTGCCCCAATCCCTGTGGCTGTTGCACTGTTTGAGGAGGGTTCTCCACTTCCCTCTGGGATTGTAGGGTTCTGGGTTGTGGTACTCTGATTTCCTTCTCTCTCCCTGCGCTCCTTCCTCGCGTCTGCTGTCCGTATTCTCTCTTCCCTTGTCATATCCCTCTGCAGGAATATTTTCTTGAACTTCTCTACACCTTTTAGACAACACTTCCTTGCTAACAGTTCCTCTTTCGCGATTTCGCTCATGAAAACCACCTTTATCATTCGGTCTCTGTCCTTGTTGTACTTTCCAAGCCTGAAAACCTTTTCAACATTTCGCTCAGCTCCCTCCATCCTTACCTCTTTAAAGATCTCTTTAATCATGTTTTTGTCCTTGTCTCTCCGCTCCTTTGGTCTGGTCCCTGTTTGTTCTTTAATGCCTGCTACTACTACTGCTCTATTTCTCTCTATCAGCCGGCTAGTACATCTAGCTGCTTCCTGAGAGGAAGCCACTTCCATGGCAACTTCCTTAACTGCAGACCTAGCTTCAGGGCTCTTTTTAAGCATTTCAGCAAATGAGATCTGGGTTGTGGTGGTCCCCTCCACAGTAGCATTCCCATCTCCCTGGGGTACGGTTTGTGCCTGGTATTGTGGAAGAGTCTCCTTTAGGTATCTTATCTCCTCCTTTGCTGCCCTTAAATCATCTTGCAGGTTGGCTACTGTCTCCCTCATTACCCTCAGTCCTTCACTGAATTCATTCCGCATTTGCTGGAGTACTTCCTTCATCCAGACTTCCTGTTCCACCCCATCCTCTGTGTTTGTTCCAGTTGTGAATGTCCTGCGTTTGGCAGTCAGAGTTCGTCTCCCTTCCATGATTTCCCTATGAGTGTGTGTGTGAGAGAGAGAGAGAGAGAGAGAGAGAGAGAGAGAGAGAGAGAGAGAGAGAGAGAGAGAGAGAGAGAGAGAGAGAGAGAGAGAGAGAGAGAGAGAGAGAGAGAGAGAGAAAGAGAGAGAGAGAGAGAGAGAGAGAGAGAGAGAAAGAGAGAGAGAGAGAGAGAGAGAGAGAGAGAGAGAGAGAGAGAGAGAGAGAGAGAGAGAGAGAGAGAGAGAGAGAGAGAGAGAGAGAGAGAGAGAGAGAGAGAGAGAGAGAGAAAGAGAGAGAGAGAGAGAGAGAGAGAGAGAGAGAAAGAGAGAGAGAGAGAGAGAGAGAGAGAGAGAGAGAGAGAGAGAGAGAGAGAGAGAGAGAGAGAGAGAGAGAGAGAGAGAGAGAGAGAGAGAGAGAGAGAGAGAGAGAGAGAGAGAGAGGGGGAGAGAGAGAGAGAGGAGGTGTGTGAGTATATGGGGAGAGGTGGAAGGTGGAAGTGAGGGAGGGGGGATGGAGAGGGTGTGTGGGGATGGGTTAGTGCGGGAGGGTACAGAGAGAGGTTGTGTGTGTGTGCGTGTGCGTGTGTGCGTGTGTGTGTGTGTGTACTCACCTAGTTGTACTCACCTAGTTGTGTTTGCGGGGGTTGAGCTCTGGCTCTTTGGTCCCGCCTCTCAACCGTCAATCAACAGGTGTACAGATTCATGAGCCTATCGGGCTCTGTCATATCTACACTTGAAACTGTGTATGGAGTCAGCCTCCACCACATCACTTCCTAATGCATTCCATTTGTCAACCACTCTGACACTAAAAAAGTTCTTTCTAATATCTCTGTGGCTCATTTGGGCACTCAGTTTCCACCTGTGTCCCCTTGTGCATGTTCCCCTTGTGTTAAATAGACTGTCTTTATCTACCCTATCAATCCCCTTCAGAATTTTGAATGTGGTGATCATGTCCCCCCTAACTCATGTGTGTGTGTGTGTGTGTGTGTGTGTGTGTGTGTTGAGTGCGGGGGTGTTTGTGTATAGGGGAGGGGTAGGGGGGTGTCTTGGGGCAGTGGGAACTGCCGGGGTGAGCGGTCACCAGTGTGTGCGTGCGTGCATGTGTGTGTGTGTGTGTTTACACTGGCGTGTTATGGTGAGGGGGGGGGGGTAGGTCTAGTCAGTGGCGGTGTAATGTAACACACAGGTGTGAGAAGCTAGTACCAAGCTGAGGCTCTTGAGCTACTTTTTCGTATTTTAATTAACTTATGTTCAAAGCTAATTACTATATAAAAAACACTGTACACCTTGTATGACTGACTTTGAGAGGCACTCACCTCCAAGTAAGCATCCCACAGCACAATTAGGTGATTTATGAAGCGATGTCCGCCTTAATTGTTGACGTCTCCGCCAGAGGTCCTCCCACGTGGTGGTCCAAACTCTTCCCTTCGCAGGCCTATGGTGCCACCGTCATGCCACAATCTCGTTCTTTTTCAATTATTTTTCTTATCAAACGTTATAAGAATTCACTATGTTGCGTTATCACTGCGTTGCTGTACCTTTCATATGACCAAAAACTATGTTTTGGGCTCACTGGTACGTAAATATCCCGAGAATATTGAAGTAATTCGCGGACCTCACGTCCTACACTTGTTCACTGACCGCCGTCCTACCGTCCTACCGCCTACTGTGTGTGCGTAGTCGTGTGTGGGCATAGTTGTGTGTGGGCTTAGTCGTGAGTGGGTGTATGTTACGGCCCTCTCGGGTCGCAACTGGGTTCTTTCTCTGATGTTAGTAGAGTTTGGGTATCCGGCCCCAAGCTAGTAGTGGCTTTCAAGGGGTGTGCTCTGTAACACAAGTAAATTAAAGGGGAAGGGAGACAAAGGCAAAAACTTAATAATATAATTATCACCATCACCATAAATAATATATAGATTATCACACGGGGGAGGTATAAACACTATTATGTACAACTTGGTCTTCCTCTGAACACTCTGGACGTTCACGGTGCTCAAGACGAGTGGTCCTGGTCCTCTTGTGGCCTCACGATGAATCCTTCGATTCTCTTAGCGAGTCTACCCCGGCCACAGGCCAGCCAAAACACAATCCCACTGGGTGCACCGTCGTGGAGGCCGTCAACCACAAATCCAGCCTGTAGCTGGCAGGTTCCAATCAGCAACACTGCGTAGGCCACTCCACGACCAATACTAGGGTTGCGAACCCTAGGCAGGAGCCTCGTGTGACTTCACAGATCACTCTCCTCACCACAACACCCCAGTGGCTAGTCGTCTCCTCCAGTCAGCCCCGGGTACGACAAATCCTCAACTGCCACGTCACAGGCAGGCTAACACAACAGTGTTCATCCGGGAGGGGGGGGGGCGACTCACAACTTCAGCAGTTAACACTTGGAGATGCAACGGCTGCCTTGGGTAGACTGATCCAACGTTCATTACAGCAGTCCCAGGTCGACTCTGTAATCAGACACGTCATCAGTACTAATTACACTCTAGGGCACCTCACTTACAGGCTTAGACACAAACGCCCACCTATCCACTCCATAGATGGCGTTGCTGTCTAAGCGTCACCTCACCAGAGGTCAGCAGCGGCTGTGTTATGAGCTGATCAGGACGGGAAACTAGCCCTTGTGGCCAGTATATCTCGTCCTCATTAGATGGCGTCGTCCATTTGGAGGGGGCTTCGGGGGCTGACCCACAGATGGCGCGGCCGTCACTGCTCCATGCTCGGACGCTTGGCTCGGGTCCGTAACAGTGTAGCCGTGTGAGGGTGAAGTCATGTGTGGGTGTAGTCGTGTGTGGGTTTAGTTGTGTGTGGGCGTAGTCGTGTGTGGGTGTAGTCCTGTGTGGGTGTAGTCGTGTGTGGGCATAGTCATGTGTGGGCGTAGTTGTGTATGGGTGTAGTCGTGTGTGGGTGTAGTCATGTGTGGGTATAGTCATGTGTGGGTGTAGTCATGTGTGGGTGTAGTTGTGTGTGGGTGTAGTCATTTGTGGGCGTAGTTGTGTGTGTGCGTAGTCATGTGTGGGCATAGTTGTGTGTGGGCGTAGTCGTGGGTGGGTGTAGTCGTGTGAGGGTGAAGTCGTGTGTGGGTGTAGTCGTGTGTGGGTTTAGTCGTGTGTGGGCGTAGTCCTGTGTGGGCATAGTCGTGTGTGGGCGTAGTCGTGTATGGGTGTAGTCGTATGTGGGTGTAGTCGTGTGTGGGTATAGTCATGTGTGGGTGTAGTCGTGTATGGGTGTAGTCGTGTGTGGGTGTAGTCGTGTGTGGGTTTAGTCGTGTGTGGGCGTAGTCCTGTGTGGGCATAGTCGTGTGTGGGCGTAGTCGTGTATGGGTGTAGTCGTATGTGGGTGTAGTCGTGTGTGGGTATAGTCATGTGTGGGTGTAGTCGTGTATGGGTGTAGTCGTGTGTGGGTGTAGTCATGTGTGGGTATAGTCATGTGTGGGTGTAGTCATGTGTGGGTGTAGTTGTGTGTGGGTGTAGTCATTTGTGGGCGTAGTTGTGTGTGTGCGTAGTCATGTGTGGGCATAGTTGTGTGTGGGTATAGTCATGTGTGGGTGTAGTCATGTGTGGGTGTAGTTATGTGTGGGTGTAGTCGTGTGTAGGCATAGTCATGTGTGGGCATAGTCGTGTGTTGGTGTAGTCGTGTGTGGGTGTAGTCGTGTGTGTGCGTAGTCGTGTGTGGGCATAGTCGTGTGTGGGCATAGTCGTGCGTGGGGGTTGTCATGTTCACAGAAAATGGTACCATCCGTTTTCTATGTGTGGCGGAGCGGACGCCAGAAGGAGGAGGTAAACAAGAGAGCGTACAGGACGCCCGCCAAGCTTGGTAGCTACTAGTCATGTAATCATATTAAGTATTAAAGTCAGTAACCAAGTCATGACTTTACATCAACCCTACAACCAAGACTTCCTCAGTAACACACAAACACCACATTGGCGACGAGGATAAACTGTGAACGCAGGTATTTGTTCAGTTTCAAACACAAGGGAGAAGCATGCTGCCTGGAGGAGGAAGAGAAGCTGTGAGCGCCATACCCGATGCTGTATGCTAACCGATGCTGTGTGCTAACCAATGCTGTGTGCTAAACGATGCTGTGTGCTACCCAAGCTGTGCTGAAGAAACTGTGTACTGCGGAATCTGCCGACGTTGTGTACGAAACGACGCTTTGATGTGTACAAAACCTGATGTTTTGGTTACGAAACGACTCTTCGTGCTACAAAATTCATCACACTGAACTGACTGCTGTACCAACTGTTGTACCAACTGCTGCACCAACTGCTGTACCAACTGCTGCTGTACCAACTGCTGTGCCAACTGCTGTGCTGCTGCTGTGAGTAGGAACAACACATGTACACAAGGGCTAGGTAAGAAGTCAGTTGCTGCTATATTGTGCACTGTTGTGAACTTTTGCATTAAAATGCTTGTGTGCTTTGCAAAATTAAAGTAATTACAGTGAATTCTTGACTAACATATTCAGTGCTGTAAGTGTTTAATATTCTGAGGAACATTTAAGTGATAAGTTACATTTATTCAGTAAAAATGGCAAATATACCTCAGTTTCCTGCATTTGATCCTGACTGTGACCAGACAAACCTGTCACAGAGGTGGGTCAAATGGCTTAAAAGGTTTGAAAATTTGTTGATAGTTTCTGACATCAAAAGTGCTGAAAGAAAGTGTGCCTTTCTACTTCATTATGCAGATGATAGAGTTTGTGACATCTTTGACACACTGAAAGACACTGGTGGTGCCAAAGATTATGACACTGCCAAAGCCAAACTAACAGAGCATTTCAAACCAAGGCAAAATACTGCAATGGAAATTATGCATTTCAGGAGAGCAAAACAACTCTCTAATGAAACTGTGGATCAATACCACACACGTCTGCAGGGTTTAGCAGCCCATTGTGAGTTTGCTGATGTTGACAAAGAAATCAAACAGCAAATAATTGAAACATGCACATCTACACGTCTCCGTCGAAGAGCTCTAGAACTTGTTGATGATGAAAGTTCTCTTACCAAGATACTGGATATTGCTCGTCGAATGGAAGATGCTGCACGTGATGCTCGTGTCATGGAGTGCAGTGCCAACAACGGTTCTGCCACTGTTACTAACAGTGATGAGGTATGTAAGGTTCAGGGAGGACATCGTAATCAAAGAAGATATGCCAAACCTAACAGTAAATTTAGCCGAGAACCACGTCACAACTGGGGTCAAGGAACAAGGCTCAAGCAGTCACAACGACCCACATCAGAGGATGTCAACAATAAATGTTACAATTGTGGAGGAGACTACCCACACCAAGATAATGTTTGTCCTGCTCAAGGTAAGAAGTGCTATGAGTGTGGAAAACTAGGTCATTTTGGTGCTATGTGTCGTTCTGCACTAAAGAAACCACAGTCAATGAATAAAAGCACTGTACGAGGATCATAGGGGTCATAGGTCATAGGGGTCGAGGTGGTAAACACAATATTGCACCTCATATCCAGAATGTTAATAATGTACAAGACAACATTTCATTACAACCAGTCTCAGATGACAGTGAATGTGATTATACTTCTGGAGTACAAGCAATCACAGAATGGAATGATCTTCCAAACAACCCAGAGACATGTGTATACATTGCTGGTATTTGTCTCAAGGTTCTCATTGACACTGGATCAAACATTGACACCATTGCTGAGTGCCACTATGAAAAATTTAAAAAACAGTTCCCAAAGCTTGAAAACTATAATGGCAAAGCCACTGCCTATGCTTCAAAGGTAGCCTTGCCAGTGATTGGAACTTTCACTGCAGAGATTAAGTCAAAGAGTGCAATGCTCACTACTACATTCCATGTTGTTAGGAATGCAAAGGAGTCTTTACTCAGTTACAAGACTTCAACCAAATTGGGGCTACTTCAGCTTTCTAATGCTGTAGCAGTGGAATCTGCAAACAATGTTGATGGTATTGTTGCTGAATTTTCTGATCGATTTAAATCCATAGGTTGTTATACTGATAGCAAAGTACATCTGCATATCAACCCAGATGTAATTCCAGTTGCCCAACCACATCGCCGACAACCATTCCATACTCGCAAGAAAGTCGATGCCGAACTGGATAGGCTGATAGAACTAGATATCATTGAACCAGTAACAGGCCCAACACCATGGGTAAGCCCAATTGTCACTCCACCAAAGCCGAAGAATCCAGATGAGATACGCATTTGTGTGGACATGCGTGTTCCCAACAAGGCAATAATGCGTGAACGCCATCCTACACCGACTGTAGATGATATGATCTACCGCTTGAATGGTGCAACTATATTCAGCAAGTTAGATTTAAACAAGGGCTATCATCAGCTTGAACTTGATGATGAGAGTCGCTTCATCACAACGTTTACGACACATCGAGGTCTGTATAGGTACAAGCGCCTGAGTTTTGGTATTAACAGTGCTGCCGAGGTATTCCAGCACATCATCAGCCAGGTATTGCAAGATATACCTAATGCTGACAACATGTCTGATGACATCATTGTTTATGGCCGTACCCAAGCTGAACACGACAAAGCTCTTCGTGCAACATTGCAACGCTTACGAGAAAAGAATTTGACGCTAAGCCGAGCAAAGTGTGAGTTCAATCAACATAAAATTGAATTCTTTGGACATGTACTTAGTGACAAAGGTCTGTCTCCAGATCCTAAGAAAATTGCAGATATCAAGAATGCTGCACCTCCTTCAACGTTAACTGAAGTACATAGTTTTCTGGGAATGGCAAACTACTGTTCTCGCTTCATTCCAGATTTTGCTACCATTACAAAGCCTCTACGTGAGCTCCTGAAGAAAAATGCATCATGGTACTGGAGCGATATCGAGCAAAATGCATTTGATGCTGTGAAAGATGCACTAGTAGAGAATGCGACTGCTGCGTATTTTGATCCATCAATGGACACTGAGTTAACAGTGGATGCTAGTCCTGTTGGTTTAGGTGCTGTTTTAGCCCAACACAAACCTGGTCAACCAGATTCCAGAGTAGTAATTGCCTACGCCAGCCGTTCTCTCACAGATGTTGAGCAACGATACAGTCAGACAGAGAAGGAAGCTCTTGCTCTTGTATGGGGCTGTGAACACTTCAATGTGTATCTGCTTGGTGCGCCCTTCACCACGATGGTCACTGACCACAAACCGTTGGAGACCATCTTCAATAATCCAAAGTCCAAACCACCAGCTCGCATTGAGAGATGGGCTCTTCGTCTGCAACCATACAACTTTACGGTGAAATACAAGCCGGGTGCAGGCAATTCCGCTGATTACATCAGTCGACATCCTGCCAACAGTTTCACCATCACCAAGCATCAGCAAGTTGCTGAGGAATATGTACACTCTGTAACCTGTGATGCAGTCCCTAAGGCTCTTACTCTTGATGACATACGTACTGCAACCCTAGAGGACCCAACTCTGCAAGCAACAGTGGATGCATTGACTAAGAAAACGATTCCACGCATCCCACCCTCAGGAGTTGACCAAGATGCATTCAAAGCACTTGAACGCATCCAGACAGAATTAAGTGTTACGCAACAACGCGACACTGTGCTGCGAGGTACTCGTATCGTGATTCCAGCTGTTCTCCAGCAACGTGCTCTGAAGCTTGCACATCAAGGACACCAAGGTCTTGTTAGGACGAAACAGCTGCTACGAGAAAAGGTGTGGTTTCCTGGCATTGATCGTCAAGCAAAGGATATGCATGATGCCTGTGTCCCTTGCCAAGCTGCAGTGGATACTTCAAGACCAACACCTCTACAACCTTCACCACTACCTGCTGCACCATGGACGGAAGTATCGATGGACTTCTGCGGACCACTACCAACTGGAGAGTACTTGATGGTAGTCATTGATGATCACTCACGTTATCCAGAAGTAGAAATCATCAATTCCACATCTGCAAAGGCCGTCATCCCGAAACTTGACAAGATCATTTCAAACTTTGGCATTCCTGAAGTTGTCAAGACGGACAATGGACCGCCATTCAATGGACAAGACTTTGTCAACTTTGCTGAGCATATTGGATTCAAACACCGCCGTGTGATGCCACTACATCCTCAAGCAAATGGAGAAGTTGAGAGATTCATGCAACCTCTCATGAAAGCGGTACGCTGTGCTCATGCCGAAGGACGATCCTGGAAACAAGCTATGTATGCTTTTCTCAGGAACTACCGTGCAACACCACATGGAACACTGGGCAGGTCGCCTGGCGAACTTTTATTTGGACGTCCTATGAGAATCGCACTACCCGTCATGCCAGCCGAGGTAACGGATAAACGTCTCGCTCAGAAGGATGCACTAGCCAAGGGCAAAATAAAAATTGCTCATGATCAACGTGCAAAGGAACAGTTCATAAAGGTTGGTGACACTGTTCTCGTTAAAAAGAAAAAAGAGGGAAAGTTAGATATGCCGTATGATACAAAACCATATAAAGTTGAAATTGAAATTGAAATTGAAATAAGTTTATTGAGGTAAAATACACACAAAGGGATGAGGTAGCTCAAGCTATTCTCACCCCATTCAGTACAACGTGTTAATATATACATAGACACACATCACAAACAATAAACATATTACCAAACATTCTGAGAGGTAAACATATACATTTCCTCCTTCACAAGTAGTATGGTATCAGACGTACACACAAATACTTTTATGACCTAAGTATACTGTATAGACAATTTGCAAGACACCTGCAGATAATTCAACAAAATATTACAACCTTGGTGCAAAATTTTTATATCTCTCAAGAATATCATCAACCTTTCCGTTGTGACACATCCAGGCTATTTGTTCAGGAACAGTCCTTATCTCAGTGTTTCTATATACATTAATCAACGGACAATCAAGAACATAATGGGCCAGGGTGTGAGACCTTAACATACCACATAGTTTACACTTCGTGTCATTATCATGAACATCTATCCCATATTCCCAGTAATATTTGTACCCAAGCCTGAGCCGCATGTACACAGAGTCACTCCAAGCATTTCTCCTATTACCATAAGTGAAATGGGTGTTTTGACTCACATACATGTAGTGTTGCATGGTTTGACTACTCTCATACATTATCTCTCTCCTCTCCACTCCCGCCTGTGCCTGAATATTTCTGATTTTGCTTCTTATTTGTCTCATTGTGAATGCACATTCAATGTCAACTTGTGGTTTTGATGTGGCACGTTTGGCCAAGTCATCCGCCACCTCGTTGAGCACTATTCCAACATGAGATGGAATCCACATGAATTTCACACTATAACCTTTCAGCTGTATCTCAGTTATTCTTCTCTTACAGTCCTCAACTATAGACATGAAGACTGGGTTTCGACTGTTTAAGGACTCCAGTGCTCCTCGGCTATCGACAAATACAAAAACATTTTTGTCGTCATGACGTACTTCCTCCAAACACGCCAGAATGGCCTGCAGTTCAGCTTGTGTGGATGATATATAATTACTAAGCCGGAGTTCAATTATCCTGTCCACAGTCCCAAACTCCGTATAATCCCTTATTAGGACACCACACCCGGCCCTGCTATCCTCCGCCACCGACCCGTCGCAATATACATGTAAACTGTTGCCTCTTGGTAACCGAGATATCATGCTTCCGTACAAACACCGTAATTGTCCCGGTTCATGATGAATCTTTTTCACCTTGAGGGGTACAATTTCGACGTCTATTTTCTGTACTTTCCAGGGAGCAGACATATTACACTGTCGAGAGGGTTTACAGCAGTCAAGTACGTCGTATTCCCTGAGGTCATGAGCTAATCCTCTCGTGTAGCGTGTCTCCCTCAGTTTCCTGGAAGTGTGTACGTCACTCAAGCAGGTCTGAACGCTCTCAAACAGCTTATCCCCTCCTTTTCTCCGCATGAAATGAATAGCTACTCTAGTGTTAATGTCACGGACTCTATCACACACACTCTGTAAATTTAATTCCATTCTCATTATTTCAATCATTGCATTTCTTTGACATCCAAGAATAATCCTCATAGCCTCGTTCTGTATCAGCTCTATTTTTTTAATTCTACCTTGGCCGGTGTAAGACAATACGGGTGCTGCGTAGTCTATCAGGGACCGAACAGTGCTTATGTATAACATCCGCAAGATAGGTACCCCAACACCTTTACCAGAAAAAGCCAGTGCTTTCAGAGGATGCAGACGGGCTTTACATAAGGTGCTGATATGATTTATTTCAGCATTTTTACTCTCACATGTGTATCCAACATACATGCCCAGATACTTGTACTTCTGAACACGGCTCAGTTCCACACCATTTAGAGTAAGTGTTATATTTCTTCGTTTCCTATACTCGTATTTGGTTTTATCTGCATTTATAACTAAGCCTAACTTGTGACAGGTTGTACCAAGTATGTTAAGAGCAGTTTGAATTTTGTTCCCAGAAGTGCCTTGTATAAGAATGTCATCAGCATATATGATCGTCGTGACCCCTGGAGGATACATCTCTGATGCTAATCTGTTCATTAATACATTGAATAAGGTGGGACTTAATACTCCCCCTTGTGGGGTACCTAACTGAAACCTCCGTTCCTCAGACATGTATCCCTGGTAATACACCTGACCTTTTCTGCCTTGTAGATAATCCCGTATCCAGTGTAGCAATCTCCCTGTTATTCCCAGATTGGCTAATTCGTATAAGATTACCTCGCCATTGGCTTTATCAAATGCTCCTTGTAGATCAACAAAAACTCTACAATTGTCATCCACATTAGACAAACACTTTAAGAGACAATCCGCAGTACTTTTGCCTTTGATAAAACCAAAGAGATTACTGGACATGTTATCACCTACAAGGTAGAGTAGCCTATTTAACAAAATCCTTTCCATCATTTTACAAAAGCAGGATATTAAGGAGACAGGTCTGTAGCCTCCGTTTGACTTAGGGATAGGAATGATGACAGCCTCTTTCCATTTTCTTGGTAACTTTCCCTCTCTATAACTCATATTAAACAAATAAAGTAAGGGACTAGGTTTCATACCGGCTAAATAATTAAGTATGTCATACGTTACTCCATCTTTTCCCGGAGCAGTAGAGCTGCCACTTTTTATAGCATCCAGTAGCTCATCGTGAGTTATCTCAGTGCATGTTATAGATCTTGTATTTAAGGCACATAAAGTTACTCCATTTCTAATATTTTCCCATGACTCAATGGTGACTCTCGTGTCTGCAGGCAAGGACTCCATACCAGCAGCACTTGCCCATTTATCTACTAACTCATTAGCAACTTTCCCTGGATCTGAGTGAGCAATGAATTTGGTCTTACAACCCCTGATTTTGTTTACTGCTCTCCATATGTCTTTAAGGTTCTTAGTATTACCAATGGACTGAGCAAATTCTTGCCAGTATGTGTCCCGCGCCTCCTTCCTCACCTGACTGCATTCCCTAGCCACTTCCAACATTGTATTTTTCTCTTCATCCCTCATTCAATTTTTTAACCATTCTTTATGCGCACTCCGTAGCATTCTCTCCCACCCCTTGACTCGCTGATCATTGGAATATTTAAATTTCTTAGGTCCGTGCGTCTTGCTTCCCCTGCCCCCGTTATTTTCCCTCAGTACTAATTTCTCTATGTTCTCGACCATGTCCTCGTAAAAACTATCAACGCAGAGCGGCGTGTAATGTTGATACCAATCTCCCATATTTTGAATAAAATAATTTTTCATATCTTTATTAATATTAATAAATAAATACACCATATAAAGTAAGTAAGTAATTATCAAAAGAAGGCACCAAACCGGGAAGGCTATGTAGCACCATCAAATACGCAAAATAATCAGAGGGCGCTAAATATCACCAAGGATGCCAATACGAGAACAAAAACGCATAAGGCGAACGATATCAAAAGTATCCGAGTCACCAAGAATTCTATCGAGGGACAGGTGACCGCGAGGGGCGGTCGGAAAGCAAGACACACGCTCGTCCTGGAAGTCAGGACATTCAAGAAGGACATGCACGACCGTAAGAGGGACAATGCAACTAGAACAATAAGGAGCAGGGCGGCGCTCCATCAAGTGACCATGGGTTAAGCGAGTATGGCCAATACGCAACCTCGCTAGAGCTGTTTCCCACCGCCGGTTACGGTGGAAGGAGGACGGCCACGAGGAAACACAACATTTAAGAGTACGTAGCTTGTTACCAGTAACAGACAACCAAGAAGCCTGCCAACGGGTAAGGACTGAGGAATGGATAACCGGGTAAAAGTCGGAATACGGAATGCCTTTACGAGAGATGGGACAAGAGCGGACAGCTTCCTTAGCGGCAGCATCCGCACGCTCATTTAAAGACACGCCAATATGGCTGGGAACCCAACAAAACTCAACCGACTTAAATTTACTGTGAACGAGAAACAGCCAATGCTGGATCTCGACAACTACCGGATGAACTGGATTAAAGCACCCGAGAGCCATGAGGGCACTACGAGAGTCAACAACAACCACAAAGGAAGACTGACAACGAGAAAGCAGGAGACGAAGAGCATAGAGAATAGCATAAAGTTCCGCTGTAAAGATGCTAGTCTCCGGAGGCAAGCGACACATATAAGTGCGATCAGGAAAAACAACAGAGTAGCCAACACCGTCCGCTGACTTAGACCCATCGGTGAAGACAGAAACGGAGCGGGAGTGAGAAGAAAAGTGCTCGAGGAAAAGGCGTTTTAGAACTGTAGGAGGGGTAAAAGCTTTAGTGATACGAGTCAAGGACGTACAAAACCGCGGAAGAGGGACCCTCCACGGGGGCAAAGAAGGAACAACACGAGGAGAAACATCAGAAATACGAACGGAAAGAGAATCCTGCAGGCGAGATAACCGGACAGAAAGAGGGAGGTGGTGAAGAGGAACAGGAACCGCAGGAGGGGTAAAAGTTAAAGCACGACAGAGACGAGAGGAAGGATGTTGCAAGGACCGCGCAAGATAGCGAAGACAGTAGCGATCACGGCGGTCCTGGAGAGACAGGAAGCCAGTGTCAACATACAAGCTAAGGACGGGAGTCGAACGAAAGGCACCAGAACTGAGGCGCAACCCAGTATGGTGCAAAGCATCAAGACGGCGAAGAGTAGAAGGAGAAGCAGACGAGTAAGCAGGGCAACCATAATCGAGCTTAGACAGGACGAGAGAGGAATGTAAAGCAAGGAGAGTGCGCCTATCTGCCCCCCAAGAAGTATGGGACAAGACCCGAAGGAGGGTAAGGGACTTAGAGCACTCAACACGGAGGTAAGAGATATGGGGAGACCAAGACAAACGAGTGTCAAGGAATAACCCCAAAAGCTTCGCGGAATCTTTGTATTCAAGGGGATGACCATAAAGCGACAAAGAGGGACGAAGAACAACCCGTTTCCGCGTAAAAGTCATGGCACAAGTCTTAGAAGTAGAGAACTTGAAGCCATGACCTGTGGCCCAAGACGACACGGCATCAATCGCAAGTTGAAGCCGGCGTTGAAGGAGAGGCGAATCATCACCCTGACAACAAAGGGTAAGATCATCGACATAGAGAGCGGAGAAGACACCAGAAGGAAGAGAGGAAAGAAGACCATTGAGGGCAACCAGAAAAAGAGTAGTGCTCAGAACACTACCCTGGGGCACACCTTCGTATTGCTGAAAAGGGGGAGAGAGAGCGGTACCAAGGCGCACCCGAAAGGAACGACGAGAGAGGAAGCTGCGGAGAAAGAGAGGGAGATGACCACGAAGGCCAAAAGAATGAAGTTGAGATAGGATATGATAACGCCAAGTGGTGTCGTAAGCCTTTTCTAGGTCAAAAAGGACGGCAACAACGGAGGTCTTCGCAGCAAAAGCAGTACGTATATAGACCTCCAAGTTCACCAGGACATCTGTCGTGCTGCGGCACTTGCGGAAACCAAATTGAGAAGGGGAGAGGAGGTGATGGTGTTCCAGGAACCACATCAGACGAACGTTAACCATACGTTCAAAAAGTTTGCAGACACAACTTGTGAGAGCAATAGGGCGAAAGTCCTTAGGGGAAGTACCCAGAGACCCTGGTTTGCGAACAGGGAGGACAACGGCATCGAGCCAGTCCTCAGGGACTGACGACGACTCCCAGATCCGATTATACAGACTCAGTAAATACTGAGACGTGCTCGGAGGGAGATGGCGAAGCATCTCATAATGAATACCATCGGAGCCCGCCGCCGTAGAACCGCAGAGGGCCAGGGCAGAACGAAGTTCAGAGAGAGAGAAGGGATCATTATAGGGAAGCTGAAGATGAGTGCAGAAATCTAAAGGACGAGACTCAAGGACAGGTTTACGAAGAAGGAAAGATTGGGGAAGATGAAGACCAGAGCTAACAGAAGAAAAGTGGGAACCCAGTTCGGAAGCGACCTGCAACGGGTCCGCCACAAGAGTATCATGGAGGTGAAGGACCGGTGAAACATCGGGAACGAACTTACCCGCTATCTTGCGGATACGCTTCCAGATCTGGGCCAGAGGGGTTTCGGACGTAATTGTCGAGACATAAGATGCCCAACATTCACGTTTAGCCGTACGGATGGCCCTACGGGCCACCGCACTCGCTTTCCGAAAGAAAAGAAAAGAATCGGTCGTCTGCCTACGGCGGTGCTTCTTCCAGGCTGCACGCTTACAGCGGACAGCCCGAGCACAGTCCGCACTCCACCAGGGAACGCACTTCCGTGGACCCCGAGAGGAAGAGCGAGGAATAGAGCGGAGGGCAGCGTCGAAGACAGTGTCATGAAAAAGGAGGAGAGCGCGAGAGAGGGGCAGAAGGGAGGGGTCAGAGAGAGTAGCACTGAGGGAAAACAGGGTCCAGTCCGCCTTAGCAAACTGCCACCTAGGGAAAGAGAGGGAAGGGCGAAAAGAGAAAAAGGAAACAAGGATGGGGAAATGATCACTTCCATGGAGGTCATCAAGAACCTGCCATGTGAAATCTAAGTAAAGAGAAGAAGAGCAGAGAGAAAGATCAAGACAAGAAAGGGTGCGAGTTCGAGAGTCCAAATGAGTGGGCTCACCAGAATTCAGAAGAGACAGGGAAGAAGAGAGGAGAAACGGCTCAAGGAGGCGACCCCGGGTATTCGTCAGAACGTCACCCCAAAGAGAATGACGACAATTGAAGTCACCCAGCAGGAGCACAGGCTCCGGCAAGGAGTCTAGGAGGTGTTTCAAATCAGGAAGAGAGAGCGGGACACCCGGGGGGAGATAAATGGAACAAACTGTGTACCATTTCCCCACAAAGATACGAGCAGCAGAACAATGGAGAGGCGAAGGAAAAAGTAAAGGAACAAAGGGAACATCAGCCCGAATCAAGAGAGCAGAAGAATTAGAAGCCCCAGCAATGGCTGGGGGGGGGGAGAGAAAGGAATAGCCACGAAAACGACCAGGACGAGCACCAAGCATCGGCTCCTGGAGACAGACACAAAGGGGCGAAAACCGCGAAACCAGAAGTTGGAGTTCGAGGAAATTGGCGTAATAACCTCGAACGTTCCATTGAAGAATGGACAACGACGAGAAGAGAAAGGACAAAAACAGAGAACAAGGAAGAAACAAAGGCGAAAGACCAACAGAGCACGTTAAAGAATATCAGGGTCGGGATCAGGGTCAGCAAAGTCAGGGTTAGGGGGCATGGGTAAACTGAGCAAAGACGGAGGGAAGGAAACGGGAGAACAGATCAGAGGTGGGCGGGCAGGGTCCGGAGGAGGAGGAGGAGGAGGAGGAGACAACGGAGAGGAGCAGTCAAGGACAGCAGCAGGAAGAGGGGGAGTAGAAAGAGAGGAGCGCACCCCAGCAAGAGCAGCAACCGAAAGGGAAGCAGGGGCCAAAGAAACCTCCATAGCAGGAACAGGGGGCGCAAGCACTGAAACGGGAGTGGAAGGAGCAACAGAGCCAGAAGGAGGAGCTGAGGAAGAAAGCGAAGCCTTCTTACCCGCCGGGGAAGAGGAAGGAGAGGAGCCAGGCTTACGCTTCTGACTTAAAGAGACCGGTGTCCCAGCAACTACGTACCGGGCAACGGATTCCAGTGTCTCAACAGGAGAAGCCGAACGAGAGCACACACGACGGCCGTTAGGAGAGCGATGGACATCCGCCCGCACCGACAGGCGGCGGGGAGAGCCGATAGATGGAGGAAGAGGATGGGAAGGAGGATCGGAGGGGGACGAGGAAGGAGACACAGAAGACACGACAGACCGGGTTGAAGGAAGGGGAACCCCAGACAGAGGACCAGGAGGAGGATCCTTCGGGAGAGAACCCAAAGGGACAGAGGAGGGGGCAGTGGGCGCATCAGGGTCCAAGGCCTGGAAACGGTTGTGAGTCTGAGGAAGGCGGGAAGGACGAGGAGAGGAAGAGCGCAACACGCGAGCATAAGAGATATTAGCATAAGGCGGGAGCCGGCGAACCTGGCGCCTCGCCTCAGGAAAAGATAAACGCTCCCGGTGCTTCAAGTTGAGGACGGCTGCCTCAAGCTTGTAATGGACACACGCACGGGAGAAGGCAGGATGGGCCTCACCGCAGTTGAGGCAACGAGCCTGGGGAGAAGCGCACTCCGACTTAGAGTGACCTTCGCCACCACACAAAGGACAGAGAGAGACAGTCCCGGAGCAGCGGAGGGCACCATGCCCAAACCTCCAGCACTTGTTGCAGAGCCGAGGAGAAGGAATGTACTCCTGGACAGAGCACCTGACACCAGCAAGAATGACAGAGGGTGGAAGGGTCCTACCATCAAAGGTAATCTTCACAACCCGGAGGGGTTGACGGCGACTACCACGAGGGGGACGAGTAAACGTGTCCACCTGGAGAATAGAATGGCCCTGGGCAGCGAGGATATGTCGAATATCGTCGTGGCAGTCGCGTAGGTCCCGAACACCGGTCGCAACATGGGGCGGGAGCAAAACAGTGCCAACACTGGCATTCAACTGGACGTTCTTCGAGACCCGAACGGGGGTCTCGCCAAGGCAGGATAAGGCAGCCAAGCGGGAAGCAGCATCCTGAGAAGGAGCAGCAACGACACGCGTACCGAGACGAGTGGGGTTAAAAGTAATGGAGGCATCCACGGAATCAATGAGATGTCGATGAAGGGAGAAATCGTCAGGAGGCGCAGAATCAAGAGGGAGGAGATCAAAATATTTGGCCCACGAAGCGGGACCAAACAAGGCTTGATAGGTAGCAGAACTGGAAGGAATCGAGCGAGGGCGGCCGTGACGAGAACGGCGGTGAGAACTCCCAGAGAGAGAGGGGTTAAAAGGCGCAGTAGTAACAACTAGAGAAGGAGCCGCGCCAGGGGACGAGGTAGTCACCACTGGGGGCTTGGGGCTCGACCCAACCACAGAGGAGGGAGGGGAGCCAGGGGAAGGAGTCAGAGAGGCCAAAGGAGGAGCAAGGTCGGGGCCCAATGCAGCGGAGGCTACAGAGCCCGGTCTTCCAATACGGACCGACTCGGGGGCTTGGTCGCCCACCCCACGAGCCTGAAAAGGTAAGCCGGAAACAGCCGAAACAGGGGTTATCATCTTGACGAAATTACGAATTCACTCACGAATGTGCCCCCACACCCACCATGGAGCCACAATTAGAGGCAGGACACCCAACAAGAAGCTATCGCCGATCTTGTCGGGGCCTCCTAGGGGTGCGTCGGGAGTATACGCCCCACAAACGCCACCTTAAGAAACCGACAGTCCGTCGAGATCGGGTTCAGTGACGAAGTGGGGATTGACAATAAAAGGTTCCCCTCGCTCTCGACGTCGGGTACCGCAGTTCTACGGGTGCAAGAGTATGCCTCCTCAAGCACCCGGGCGTCAAAGTAGAAGAAGTCCAAGGGAAGAACCAGAACGAGCAAAAGGTCGGCAGGAAACGGCAAGCAGATAGGAGAAGAGGGGGGAGAAAAACGAAACAGAAGGAAAAGGAAAAGATGCCCAGCAGAATTGGAGAGGACGGCAGCAGGAGCATAAGGCTAGAAAAGGACAGAGGACTGTCCCAAGGAGCATCACACTCCGGCAGCCGCCCACTAAGCCCCCAGACGGCGACAACGAGCTGAGCGGGGAGGGGGTACACCATATAAAGTGATTAGTGTAAAAGGAACTATGGTGACAGCTAGTGATAGAGATCATAGTATAACACGTAATATGGCTTATTTCAAAGTGATTCCAACTAGTGTAGAAAATGATGAAGTGCAAAGTCGTGCAAAAGAAAAAGAGAAAAATAGTTATAACCCGACAAACAATTCATCAAGGGATGTTATTGCATTTAAGGACTCTCGTCCTAAACGTCATGTTAAACGCCCTTCACGATTTGATGATTAATTGTGTTCCTATGTAATGCAAAATATTTACTTGTCATGCTGAACTAAATTTAATATTGTTTGAATAATGCCGATATCTCATTCAATATTTTGTAACTTTGTATTACAGTTTCTTTCATGTTTGTTTAACATTGCATATGTATTTTTAACATTGAAATCCTTTGTGGAAAAGATTAAGTTGTTTAAATTCTTTGTGTGCTTAATTAATGTTAAATGTATGCAGTATCTCTTGATATGTTAATAACTTACTTTGTGTCAATAACTTTGCTTTGTGCTACAAGCATGGTAGACATCCTGTATTCATTCTTTTTAAAGAAAAGGAGGGATGTCATGTTCACAGAAAATGGTACCATCCGTTTTCTATGTGTGGCGGAGCGGACGCCAGAAGGAGGAGGTAAACAAGAGAGCGTACACGACGCCCGCCAAGCTTGGAAGTAAGTAAGTAATTATCAAAAGAAGGCACCAAACCGGGAAGGCTATGTAGCACCATCAAATACGCAAAATAATCAGAAGGCGCTAAATATCACCAAGGATGCAAATACGAGAACAAAAACGCATAAGGCGAACGATATCAAAAGTATCCGAGTCACCAAGAATTCTATCGAGGGTCAGGTGACCGCGAGGGGCGGTCGGAAAGCAAGACATACGCTCGTCCTGGAAGTCAGGACATTCAAGAAGGACATGCACGACCGTAAGAGGGACAATGCAACTAGGACAAGAAGGAGCAGGGCGGCGCTCCATCAAGTGACCATGGGTTAAGCGAGTATGGCCAATACGCAACCTCGCCAGAGCTGTTTCCCACCGCCGGTTACGGTGGAAGGAGGACTGCCACGAGGAAACACAACATTTAAGAGTACGTAGCTTGTTACCAGTAACAGACAACCAAGAAGCCTGCCAACGGGTAAGGACTGAGGAATGGATAACCGGGTAAAAGTCGGAATACGGAATGCCCTTACGAGAGATGGAACAAGAGCAGACAGCTTCCTTGGCGGCAGCATCCGCACGCTCATTTAAAGACACACCAATATGGCTGGGAACCCAACAAAACTCAACCGACTTAAATTTACTATGAACGAGAAACAGCCAATGCTGGATCTCGACAACCACTGGATGAACTGGATTAAAGGACCCGAGAGCCATGAGGGCACTACGAGAGTCAACAACAACTACAAAGGAAGACTGACAACGAAAAAGTAGGAGACGAAGAGCATAGAGAATAGCATAAAGTTCCGCTGTAAAGATGCTAGTCTCCGGAGGCAAGCGACACATATAAGTGCGATCAGGAAAAACAACAGAGTAGCCAACACCGTCCGCTGACTTAGACCCATCGGTGAAGACAGAAACGGAGCGGGAGTGAGAAGAAAAGTGCTCGAGGAAAAGGCGTTTTAGAACCGTAGGAGGGGTAAAAGCTTTAGTGATACGGGTCAAGGAAGTACAAAACCGCGGAAGAGGGACCCTCCACGGGGGCAAAGAAGGAACAACACGAGGAGAAACATCAGAAATACGAACGGAAAGAGAATCCTGCAGGCGAGATAACCGGACAGAAAGAGGGAGGTGGTGAAGAGGAACAGGAACCGCAGGAGGGGTAAAAGTTAAAGCACGACAGAGGCGAGAGGAAGGATGTTGCAAGGACCGCGCAAGATAGCGAAGACAGTAGCGATCACGGCGGTCCTGGAGAGACAGGAAGCCAGTGTCAACATACAAGCTAAGGACGGGAGTCGAACGAAAGGCACCAGAACTGAGGCGCAACCCAGTATGGTGCAAAGCATCAAGACGGCGAAGAGTAGAAGGAGAAGCAGACGAGTAAGCAGGGCAACCATAATCGAGCTTAGACAGGACGAGAGAAGAATGTAAAGCAAGGAGAGTGCGCCCATCTGCCCCCCAAGAAGTATGGGACAAGACCCGAAGGAGGGTAAGGGCCTTAGAGCACTCAACACGGAGGTAAGAGATATGGGGAGACCAAGACAAACGAGTGTCAAGGAATAACCCCAAAAGCTTCGCGGAATCTTTGTATTCAAGGGGATGACCATAAAGAGACAAAGAGGGACGAAGAACAACCCGTTTCCGCGTAAATGTCATGGCACAAGTCTTAGAAGTAGAGAACTTGAAGCCATGATCAGTGGCCCAAGACGACACGGCATCAATTGCAAGTTGAAGCCGGCGTTGAAGGAGAGGCGAATCATCACCCTGACAACAAAGGGTAAGATCATCGACATAGAGAGCGGAGAAGACACCAGAAGGAAGAGAGGAAAGAAGACCATTGAGGGCAACCAGAAAAAGAGTAGTGCTCAGAACACTACCCTGGGGCACACCTTCGTATTGCTGAAAAGAGGGAGAGAGAGCGGTACCAAGGCGCACCCGAAAGGAACGACGAGAGAGGAAGCTGCGGAGAAAGAGAGGGAGATGACCACGAAGGCCAAAAGAATGAAGTTGAGATAGGATATGATAACGCCAAGTGGTGTCGTAAGCCTTTTCCAGGTCAAAAAGGACGGCAACAACGGAGGTCTTCGCAGCAAAAGCAGTACGAATATAGACCTCCAAGTTCACCAGGACATCTGTCGTGCTGCGGCACTTGCGGAAACCAAATTGAGAAGGGGAGAGGAGGTGATGGTGTTCCAGGAACCACATCAGACGAACGTTAACCATACGTTCAAAAAGTTTGCAGACACAACTTGTGAGAGCAATAGGGCGAAAGTCCTTAGGGGAAGTACCCAGAGACCCCGGTTTGCGAACAGGGAGGACAACGGCATCGAGCCAGTCCTCAGGGACTGACGACGACTCCCAGATCCGATTATACAGACTCAGTAAATACTGAGACGTGCTCGGAGGGAGATGGCGAAGCATCTCATAATGAATACCATCGGAGCCCGCCGCCGTAGAACCGCAGAGGGCCAGAGCAGAACGAAGTTCAGAGAGAGAGAAGGGATCATTATAGGGAAGCTGAAGATGAGTGCAGAAATCTAAAGGACGAGACTCAAGGACAGGTTTACGAAGAAGGAAAGATTGGGGAAGATGAAGACCAGAGCTAACAGAAGAAAAGTGGGAACCCAGTTCGGAAGCGACCTGCAACGGGTCCGCCACAAGAGTATCATGGAGGTGAAGGACCGGTGAAACATCGGGAACGAACTTACCCGCTATCTTGCGGATACGCTTCCAGATCTGGGCCAGAGGGGATTCGGACGTAATTGTTGAGACATAAGATGCCCAACATTCACGTTTAGCCGTACGGATGGCCCTACGGGCCACCGCACTCGCTTTCCGAAAGAAAAGAAAAGAATCGGTCGTCTGCCTACGGCGGTGCCTCTTCCAGGCTGCACGCTTACAGCGGACAGCCCGAGCACAGTCCGCATTCCACCAGGGAACGCACTTCCGTGGACCCCGAGAGGAAGAGCGAGGAATAGAGCGGAGGGCAGCGTTGAAGACAGTGTCATGAAAAAGGAGGAGAGCGCGAGAGAGAGGCAGAAGGGAGAGGTCAGAGAGAGCAGCACTGAGGGTAAATAGGGTTCAGTCTGCCTTAGCAAACTGCCACCTAGGGAAAGAGAGGGAAGGGTGAAAAGAGAAAAAGGAAACAAGGATGGGGAAATGATCACTTCCATGGAGGTCATCAAGAACCTGCCACGTGAAATCTAAGTAAAGAGAAGAAGAGCAGAGAGAAAGATCAAGACAAGAAAGGGTGCGAGTCCGAGAGTCCAAATGAGTGGGCTCACCAGAATTCAGAAGAGACAGGGAAGAAGATAGGAGAAACGGCTCAAGGAGGCGACCCCGGGTATTCGTCAGAACGTCACCCCAAAGAGAATGACGACAATTGAAGTCACCCAGCAGGAGCACAGGCTCCGGCAAGGAGTCTAGGAGGTGTTTCAAATCAGGAAGAGAGAGTGGGACACTCGGGGGGAGATAAATGGAACAAACTGTGTACCATTTCCCCACAAAGATACGAGCAGCAGAACAAAGGAGAGGCGAAGGAAAAAGTAAAGGAACAAAGGGAACATCTGCACGAATCAAGAGAGCAGAAGAATTAGAAGCCCCAGCAATGGCTGGGGGGGGGGGGGAGAGAAAGGAATAGCCACGAAAACGACCAGGACGAGCACCAAGCATTGGCTCCTGGAGACAGACACAAAGGGGCGAAAACCGCGAAATCAGAAGTTGGAGTTCGAGGAAATTGGCGTAATAACCTCGAACGTTCCATTGAAGAATGGACAACGACGGGAAGAGAAAGGACAAAAACAGAGAACAAGGAAGAAACAAAGGCGAAAGAGCAACAGAGCACGTTAAAGAATATCAGGGTCGGGATCAGGGTCAGCAAAGTCAGGGTTAGGGGGCATGGGTAAACTGAGCAAAGACGGAGGGAAGGAAACGGGAGAACAGATCAGAGGTGGGCGGGCGGGGTCCGGAGGAGGAAGAGGAGGAGACAACGGAGAGGAGCAGTCAAGGACAGCAGTAGGAAGAGGGGGAGTAGGAAGAGGGGGAGTAGAAAGAGGGGAGCGCACCCCAGCAAGAGCAGCAACCGAAAGGGAAGCAGGGGCCAAAGAAACCTCCATAGCAGGAACAGGGGGCGCAACCACTGAAACGGGAGGGGAAGGAGTAACAGAGCCAGAAGTAGGAGCTAAGGAAGAAAGCGAAGCCTTCTTACCCGCCGGGGAAGAGGAAGGAGAGGAGCCAGGCTTACGCTTCTGACTTAAAGAGACAGGTGTCCCAGCAACTACGTACCGGGCAACGGATTCCAGTGTCTCAACAGGAGAAGCCGAACGAGAGCACACACGACGGCCGTTAGGAGAGCGATGGACATCCGCCTGCACCGACAGGCGGCGGGGAGAGCCGATAGATGGAGGAAGAGGATGGGAAGGAGGATCGGAGGGGGACGAGGAAGAAGACACAGGAGACATGACAGACCGGGTTGAAAGAAGGGGAACCCCAGACAGAGGACCAGGAGGGGGACCCCTCGGGAAAGAACTCAAAGGAACAGAGGAGGGGGCAGTGGGTGTATCAGGGTCCAAGGCCCGGAAACGGTTGAGAGTCTGAGGAAGGAGGGAAGGACGAGGAGAGGAAGAGCGCAACACGCGAGCATAAGAGATGTTAGTATAAGGCGGGAGCCGGCGAACCTGGCGCCTCGCCTCAGGAAAAGACAAACGCTCCCGGTGCTTCAGGTTAAGGACGGCCGCCTCAAGCTTGTAATGGACACAAGCACGGGAGAACGTAGGATGGGCCTCACCGCAGTTGAGGCAGCGAGCTTGGGGAGAAGTGCACTCCGACTTAGAGTGACCTTCACTCCCACACAAAGGACAGAGAGAGACAGTCCCAGAGCAGCGGAGGGTACCATGACCAAACCTCCAGCACTTATTACAAAGTCGAGGAGAAGGAATATACTCCTGGACAGAGCACCGAGCACCAGCAAGAATGACAGAGGATGGAAGGGTCCTACCATCAAAGGTGATCTTCACAACGCGAAGGGGTTGACGGCGACGACCACGAGGGGGACGAGTAAACGAGTCAACCTGGAGGACAGAATGGCCTTGGGCATCAAGGATATGCCGAATATCATCGTGGCAATCCTGCAGATTCCGAACACCGGTTGCAACATGGGGTGGGAGGAGAATAGTGCCAACACTGGAATTCATCTGAATGTTCTTGGAGACCCGAACAGGGATCTCGCCAAGGCAAGATAAGGCAGCCAAGCGGGAAGCCGCATCCTGAGAAGGAGCAGCAACGACACGTGTACCGAGATGAGTGGGGTTGAAAGTAACACACGCATCCACGGAATCTATAAGATGCCGATGGAGGGAGAAATCGTCAGGAGGCGCAGAATCAAGAGGGAGGAGATCAAAGTATTTGGCCCAT
Source organism: Procambarus clarkii (assembly GCF_040958095.1). Classification (NCBI taxonomy): domain Eukaryota; kingdom Metazoa; phylum Arthropoda; class Malacostraca; order Decapoda; family Cambaridae; genus Procambarus; species Procambarus clarkii. The sequence goes on from NC_091208.1 coordinate 7,687,308, forward strand.
GAAGCAGGACCAAACAAGGCCTGATACGCATCAGCACGGGAAGGAATCGAGCGAGTGCGGTTGGGGCGCGAACGGCGTTGAGAACCCCTAGAGAGAGAGGGGTCAAAAGGCGCAGTAGTCACAACGAAAGACTTAGCCACACCAGGGGACGAAGTGGTCACCACCGGGGGCTGGAGGCTCGACCCAACCTCAGAGGAGGGAGGGGAGCTGGGGGAAGAAGTCAGGACGGTCAAAGGAGGAGCAAGGTCGGGGCCCAACGCAGCGGGAGCTACAGAGCCTGGTCTTCCAATACAGGCCGACTCGGGGGCTTGGTCGCCCACCCCACGAGCCTGAGAGGGTACAACGGAAACATTCAACGACATAGAGACGAAAAGTGACAAATTCATCCACGAATGTGCCCCCAAACCCACCATGGAGCCACAATTAGAGGCAGGACACCCAACAGGAAGCTATCGCTGATCATGCCGGGGCCCCCTAGGGGTGCGTCGTGAGTATACGCCCCACAAACGCCACCTTAAGAACCGTCAGTCCGTCGAGATCGGGTTCAGCGACGAAAGGGGGATTGACAATAAAAGGTTCCCCTCGCTCGAGACGTCGGGTACTACAGTTCTACGGGTGCAAGAGTATGCCTCCTCAAGCACCCGGGCGTCAAAATAGAAGAAGTCCAAAGAAATAATCCAAAACAAGCAAAAGGTCGGCAGGAAACGACAAGCAGATAGGAGAAGAGGGGGGAGAAAAACGAAACATAAGGAAAAGGAAAAGCGATCCGGCACAATTGGAGAAGACAGCAGCAGGAGTGCAAGGCCAGAAAAGGACAGAGGACTGCCCAACGGAGCATCACACTCCGGCAGCCGTCCACCAAGCCCCCTCACGACGCCAACGGGCCGGAAGGGGAGGGGGCCAAGCTTGGAAGCTACTAGTCATGTAATCATATTAAGTATTAAAGTCAGTAACCAAGTCATGACTTTACATCAACCCTACAACCAAGACTTCCTCAGTAACACACAAACACCACAGGGGTAGTCGTGTGTGGGGGTAGTCGTGTGTGGATGTAGTCGTAAGTGGGTGTTGTCGTGTGTGGGCATAGTCGTGTGTGGGTGTAGTCATGTGTGGGTGTAGTCGTGTGTGGGTGAAGTCGTGTGTGGGCATAGTCGTGTGTGGGTGTAGTCGTGTGTGGGCATAGTCGTGTGTGGGCGTAGTCGTGAGTGGGTGAAGTCGTGTGTGGGCATAGTCGTGTGTGAGTGTAGTCCTGTGTGGGTGTAGTCGTGTGTGGGTGTAGTCACGTGTGGGTCTAGTTGTGTGTATTAGTTCCTCAGCCTTATCCGGGGGTATTTGTAAGCCGCAGGCCAGGGTCTGCTCCCATTAGTTTTCTGAATTTTTGCCCACACTTGTCTTGCAGATGTTTCTCATCCAATAGTGTTAGTGAATTCGTGCCATTGTCTTTCCCACTCTTTAATATTGTCTTCCCTGGTTACTTGACACATTTTTAAACAGCTCTTGGTTGCTTTCAGTGGGATGTCTCCGGTAGTCTCTACTCATGCTCCTTACACTTGCATTGAGCATCTTTATGTAATAGTTCTCATACCATTTTATTTTCTTCTTCTGAGGGTTACTTCACCCAGTCGTACGGCACAGAACTCTGAGACAGTGCTCAATTCGGTTATTAAGGTCATCATTAAATGTATCAATGTCTTCTGGGATTTAGTATTCCGTGAACCAGTCACTCATCTTGTTTATGAAGTGCAGCCTCATATCCGCTCCTAGTGATAAACTTTTTCTTTTATTTGTCTCTTTCCTTCCCTTGCTCATTTTGACGTTGGTAATCAGCGCCCAATGGTCACTACATAAACTGTGTACAATATATGTACTGGCATCCGTGTCCTGTGCATTCAGCAGGAGAGCATAGTCTAATCTTCCTCCTCTGAGGTGAGTTGGCTGTTCATTACCCAGGACTCTAAGGTTTTGACTTCCTCTAACATAGAGTGACAGTTTCCGTCCATTGACATTGGACTGATGACATTTACTCTGTGGCATATATAGGTTGATGATATGTAGCGCATTATTGTTTGAGTGTAGGGTTACCCCAGCGATTCATACTCTTTCCCCATGAAAAGATCATCACTACTCTGTGCAGGTAAGTAGTTTCTGTCATAGGTAATAAGACCCCGTTTCTTGTTCCAGAGGACAGGGAGAACGTGTGATAACCGCTGAACCTTGAGTTGAAGTCATCACCCACTAGTGTCTCCTGTAGCACTATGACGTCAGTTTGGTGTTCACGAACATATTGTATAATGTCATTAAGTCTTCCGCAAACTCGGGTTATTCTTCCGCAAACTCCATTGCAGTTCCATTGTAGGATAGGATAGTGACATTTTCTTCACTGTGGTTATCCATCGTGGGGGTGTTGGTCATCAGATGTGCTGTATGCAGTTTTGTTGTTGGTAAGAGTGTGTGCACTGGTGGTATTGTATATGGTGTTGCACCACCGTCATGTCCTGGTGTTACAGTGTGTATTGGTGCCAGTGGTCAGTGGTGTTATGTACACTACTGTTGCTGTGTTTATTGGTAGTGCTGTGTTCACTGGAGTTGTTGTGTCCACTGGTAGTGGTGTGTTTCCTGGAGTTGATTTGTTCATCGGGGCAACGACAGCACTGAGTCTGCTGTTATGTCCCGTGGCTCGTGTTGTATCATCGTGCACCAAGCAGCAACCTGCTAGACTCCTCTCCTGAGGAAAACTCAAACCCTGCAGAATTTGGATTATGGCCTCCTGGTTCTTCTGAACTGCACATAGGGCATTTTCAAGTTTATTTTGCGTGATCATTAATTCTTGAATGAGTGGGTGATTTTTTATCATGCGGGTAATCATTGCTTCCATATCGGGCGGCATCGTGTTGTCTGGACCCAGTAAGGTGTTGGTTGGTGGGTGAGGAGCGGGTTGTGGTTAGTTGGGAAGGTGAGAGGGTCAGCTGGGAGGCAGGAGTGGTTGGGTGGGTATGAGGAGGGGTCGCCTGGGAGGCAGCAGAGCTGGTTGACTTGGAGGGGTTAGGGGGTATGAGTGATGAGGAAGGGATGGGGGTTGTTGAGTGGGGTAGGGTTGGGGTTAGTGAGTGAGGTAGTGTTGGGGTTAGTGAGTGAGGTGGGATTGGGGTTAGTGAGTGAGGTAGTGTTGGGGTTAGTGAGTGAAGTAGAGGTAAGTGAATTTGTGAGAGGGAGGGGGGACTGATTGGGCCTGTGTGGGGGTGGTGGTGGTTCACCCCACTCCTACCCCAGACTGTTGTCTGTCTACTGTAAGCTGGACCCTGGGCCAGGTCGTGGGCTGGCTCCTGGCTTGCTGTTGTACTGTTCACAGAGCCATTCCCGCCTCTGTTCACTGGTTTACCTGCTGTTTGAGTCGGTGTTCTTCTCGAGCCCTGCCAATCAGGCCTCTTGCTGCAATATCTGTTACAGGCATGATGGGGCTGCTTGCAGTTGACACATTTAGATATTACCTACCACCCCTATCCTGTGTAAGCTTATCCAGATACTGCTTGGTGTGATGAGAGCCACTGCAACTCCCACGCCTAATTGGGCGATCACGTGAACAAGCAGTCTTAAATGCAGAAGGTTGATTTGAAATGCCAAATGACATACCATAACCGAAATGTGAAAATGTGGTTACTGCTTTGGGTTATGGTATGTCATTTGCCATTTAAAATCAACTTTCTGCAGTTAAGATTGCTAGTTCATTGTTACAGCTTGAAAAACAAAACTCTCTCTCTCTCCACAAAACCTAAGCCTGGATAAAGGTATTGCTTATGGTTCAATGTTGACGCATTAAACAAACAATTTTCCTGAAAGGATCAGACGAAGCTTACAGGAGTTAAGACCAGACCCCTCCATTCATTTACCAAAGGCTGATAAATCCAGTACTGTTGTTATTCTAAACAAGGAGGAATATATTTCGAAAATGAATGATCTCCTCCAAGATTCTTCAACATACTCTAAACTCGGGAAAAATCTTCTTAATGACATCATCAAGTTCTTCAATAGCAGCTTGAGAAAGTTGTTAGGTAACAATAGAGATTTTCTCATTCAAATTAGTACCTCATCACCTTTATTTCCATATCTCGATGGACTTGTCAAGACTTATAAACCTAACTATCCCATGAGGCCTATCATCAGTTCTGTGAGATCCATTTCTTACAAGCTATCTAAATGGCTTACCAAAATCTTGTCCCCATTGTTAGGAACTATTTCCTCTTCTCATTTGACCAATTCTCTTGAATTAGTTAACAAATTGAATAGTGTTCCAATCACTCCTGATGTAAAGTTAATCAGTTTCGACGTTTGTTCTATGTTTACAAAGGTGCCTGTTGATGATATTCTGGCTTATCTTGCTCGTGAATTAACGAATCATGTTTTACCTCTTTCTGTTGATATTGTTGTCAATATTGTTAAGTTGTGCATAAAAGAATGTAAATTTACTTTTAGTAATGAGTATTATTTACAGACTTTTGGAATGACAATGGGGAATCCTTTATCGCCATTGCTTTCAAACTTGTACATGGAATTCTTCGAAAGAAATTTGTTTCAAAAATTACCCCCGGAATAATTCCATGGTTTAGATATGTTGATGATATTTTGTGTATATGGCCTACAGATGTAAACACAGACGAATGTGTAGCTAAACTTAATGATCAAGTCACCTCTATAAAATTTACTATGGGGACTGAAATTGATAAATGTTTGCCATTCTTAGATGTGTCTATTCATAGGGAAGATTTTTCACTAAAGTTTAGTCTCTACAGAAAGCCTACGAATAATTTATCTAAAGTTCATTATTTCTCAGGGCATAGACACATTGTGAAAAAATAAACTGTTCTGGACGTAAACTGCTGTAGAAAACATGGTAGTAGAACTCTGGATATTACTTATACGCATATTACCTGAACTTGTCTTGGACGGAGGCTCGACATGGTTGTTGATGGTATTGCTGAACGGCTCAGAAGACACTGGTACCTGCATCAGTGGTGCCTTGAATAGAGGAGCGTTCGGCTTACCTGTCATCTGAGACTTGTGGCAATTTTTCACAAAGATTTTGATATCTCGAATCATACCTGGTTAGTGGTAGTCCTGTTTCAGGGCCTTGTAGGTCTTATAGAAACCGTAGTGTGAGTGTGTGTGCCATAGACCAGACGCAAGATATCTGACCGTATGCTGGTGGGAACTACCAGTTGGTTGACATTAGCCCAATCGTCGTCCTCCTTCAATTTGCTCGGTCTATACCTGCGGTAGAGTATTTGGTTCTCTACTAAGAACCCAGGGATACAGTCTGATTGTGTCTCAGCCTGAAAGAATAAAGATGTTACTACATCTTTATGTAGTAACATCTAAATACTACACTTGCTTGTAGTATTTAGATGTACTGAAGTAGCTTGATGGTAGGAAAGAGCAGGCCTAATCTCTCTTGAAAAAGATTATCGTAACAATATATATATGTTAAACACTTGATTAAATTTGACGAATAGATTAAAAGTATGGGCAGTGGATAAGATTATAAATAAATGACTTGACATGAGATGTAGAGAATTTGCTGGAGGTGTGAGGCTCACTTCAGGGAGCCTTAACCTCACTTGAGCTGAAGAAATCGTGAGGTGATTTCCGCGCTCCGTTGAGCCCCGGGTTAAGAAGAACCCCTGTTTGATATATCTTCAAGAAGAAGCAAGAGTAAAGACTTTTCGACTGTGTAATAAGTTTGGAGACGTGTCAGATCAAGTCGTGAACTGCAGAAAGAGTGTGGAGCAGTTAAAGCAGTTCTGTGGGCAGTCTGGGGCGTCCTGTGTGTCGCTGCCCAGCCAGTGAGCACCAGCGAGGGAGTCAAATTCTGTGGTAAGCCCATTTTAACCAGTTAACAGTGATATCCTGTAGTTGGGCGTGTACCCAGTGACGGTAGCAAGTGTCTATTTGATATATTAGGCATATTTTATTAAGGCAGGAAGCCTATATAAGAGAATAGAGATGAGGGAACCAGCTGAGGAGAGGAGATGCACATCCTCTCCCGTCGGGAGCTTGGTGGCAACTGATCCAGCTGGCGGCCTGGCAATCTCGTGTGGATGGACCGCCACCAGGAACTGGAGAATGGAATCGCCCGAAGGTGGGGGAGTCACCTCACGGCATGCGGGGAGATGTCGAGTGGAGACATTTATAGTGTTTATTTATATGTTTGTAGGGAAATTTCTTTATTGGCGTCTCAATGTGTTGCAGGTTTGTCTGGGGAAGAAGTTGCTGAGAGAACTTCGAGGCCAGTAGAGGAGGAATCAGTGGATGGAACTCCAAAGCCATTGAAGAAATACTGAGCTCTGTGGAAGAGCAGTCCCCATAGTGAGGAGTTGAACCTCAAACTGTGCAAGGAGGAGCAGTGAAGTGAAATTTCACGTGCTCCTGTGGTACCAGTGATGAAGCACCATTGCTGTTCAGGGAAAAGTTCATGGTGCAGCAGCCTGGAAGAGCTGTAGAGGGCCCTGGTAGATAATTGTGGAGGAGCCTGAAAACGTTCAGGGTAGTGAACCTCTAGATGTAGGGAGTAGGTTCTTATTGTCTACTTATTGAGAGTTGATAGAGTGTTTGAGTGTCATTGGCGTGCTTGACACAGTGGGAGGTGAGTGATTGGATATTTTTGTATCAAGGAATATTTATACTGATGTTTATGTTGTTGTAGCTATAGGCTGGATTCCTTGTGTATATTTATATATATATATACTAGCAGTACCCGGCCACGCGTTGCTGTGGCTCAGCAACGCATGTGCGTTGCTGAGCCACAGTAACCTTCCCTGTTCCCCCAGTCCTCCCCACCATTTCCCCCTCACCCGTCTCCTCGTCCTCCCAACCATTCCCTCTACACCGTCCCCTCATCCTCCCCACCATTCTCCACTCCACCATCCATTCTTCCTTCTCCACCATGCCCCACTCCCCTGTCTTTTTGTCCTCCCCACCATTCTCCATTCACCCATCCCCTCGTCCCCACCATCCCAAACTTCCCTGTCCCCTCGTCCTCCCACATCATTATCCCCATCCCTTGTCCCCTCGACCTCCCCACCATCTCTCACTTCCGTCCCCTCGTCATCCCCACCATTCCCCACTCCCTCGTCCGAGGCCTTCCCAAATGGTTTGATGTTCCCATCAGAAAATTAGGAACATCAAGTTGTTCGGATGTTCCCATCATTGAAATATAAAAAAAACAGTTAAAAAATTAAATGAAAATAGGAAAAAAAATATAAAAATAAACTGTACTCACGAAATGAACGGTCTGGTAAACAACACAGCTCAAATCCAACGCAATTCACGCAAAATTATTAAATCAAAATGAAAATAAATCAAAATCTATGAAAATTCAGTTTATCAATGCTATCAGAAACATTGAAATGTAATTGTAACATATCTAGTATAGCATGTGTGTTGCTCATACATGCAACATATGGCACTGTTTTTTCAAGAAAGGCATAGTTTTACCTGTCACTGGTGTGGTATCAATACTTATACATATGAAATGAACGTTATGGTAAACAACACAGTTAAACAATTCCAACATAATGTCACACAAAATAATTCCCTAAAAAATAAAATAAATCGAAATCTATGAAAATAAATTTTATCAATGCAATCGGAAACGTTGAAATGGAATTCGTAACATATTTAGTATAGTGAGCATGTTGCCATTATGTGCAACAGATAGCACTGTTTTTCAAAAATGCATGTTTTTACCTGTCACAGGGGTGGCATCTATATAGTAGATATATAAAAAGACGTGCCTATTCGAATGCAACGTTGTGTCGAAAATTCAAAGCAATTGGTGAAGAACTTTCAGAGATTACAGTGTGTGTAGCTCTGTTTTTAAGAAACAGCGCTATCTTGCAACAGAGTGCTGCTCCTTAAAAAAAATGTTTTTCCTGTCGCAGGTGAGGAATGTATATTGTAGATATATAAAAAGATGCGCCTATTCGAATGCAATGTTGTGTCAAAAAGCTGAAGAACTTTTGGAGATTAGCGATTTTGAACAAACGAACATTTCAATTTTTATTTATATAGATATCCAAGGGCTGATAGTGCCATATTAGATTAGAGGGAGAGAGAGAGAGAGAGAGAGAGAGAGAGAGAGAGAGAGAGAGAGAGAGAGAGAGAGAGAGAGAGAGAGAGACAGAGAGAGAGAGAGAGAGAGAGAGAGAGAGAGAGAGAGAGAGAGAGAGAGAGCGAGAGAGAGAGAGCGACAGAGCGAGAGAGAGAGAGAGAGAGAGATGGGTGTATTGCAAAGATGGGAGATAGACTATACAAATAATTAAACAAAATACACAGATTTGTTAAGTTTTTTATTATTCTAATCAATCTTAACACAACAGGAAACAATGTATACACGCAGAACATAGAAATGAATGATATACATGTTAATAAATCTATCTTAATGCAACAGGAAACAATGTATACATGCAGGACTTAGAGATATAGTAATAAGTGTGTGAGCTGACATACACTCCAAACATTCACTTTCCTTGGGTGCACATTCTTCTTTTTTAGTAGTACTGCAAATAATCACAATAATCGCCCTGATAGGTTTCTGCAAACGTATTCTGCAGATGGACTTTCCAATTGTAAGCTCCCCAATTTTCACGCTGATTAAAACCCACTCAAGCGTAGTTTTTTTTTCAATCGCAGCTATTGCTTCTATCCACTATATATACTTCGCAATTTCGTTGTATTTCCCTTCTATTCTTCCAAGTCCAAGCTGCACAGGTGTTGTTATCTCTGCTTCCTTACGGAACTCATCATATAGCGTTTCCACTGCACGTATGTTCTTATCTCTTTCATAACAATAAGTTTCCTTATCCACACCCTCATACTGCTTTTCAATCGCTGCTAGTGCCTTTATGTGTGTAATATAGGCCAGAATCTCATCATAATCCACCATGCAATGTCAAACTGCGATAGTCACCATCAGCTCCTTATCAGGACGTGATAAATCGTTATCACTGTTATCATAACGACCCATTGCACCCACCACGTCTTCTCAGCACTCAACAGAGGAAAAATAGGAGTTAACTAGAATTCGCACCCTACAGCAAACCATTTATATTAATTATTTATTTATTTATTTATTTATGTATAATATTATTGTTATTATTTTTCCTCGCTCTTTCATCTCACCATCCATCTTCACACGTACGTTACTCTAGAGGGAGTGAGCATCCTCCTCCTTATCAACAGCATTACTTTTCCCCAGATTCCAGTTGCCACTTCCTTATTTGCTGTTTTTAATATCACAAGTACTTTCTTATATTTTCTCAAGACATGACCTAGATCAACTAAAGTTGGGTAGTAAGTTTCCTTCCCATTCCCTCTTTTCAGGGGCATTCCACCCCTAGTCCACACCCCATTTCCAACCCATAAGGGATTGTCACACGTTTTATTGAATTCTGGTGAACCTCTAAGCTAAAAATTCGATTTACGCTTAATTTAAAGCTCCAACGTCTCTTTATAATGCTATCATTCCTCATTCCTTCTTCGATAACAGTATCTTCACACCACTTCATCATCTCTCGGCTGATGTTGTTAAGTTCAATTGGCAGACCAGCACAGAAGTGACATGTGACTGCAAGAAGGTGTGAAAGTGTAGCAGGTGAAGGAGAGGACGAAAAGATTACCCCCCAGCAAGTTTGATACGGTCACTTGGGTCCACATAACCCGTTGAAGGCAGTTCACTTCTAGACATTCGACTATGATGGTATTTGTCATGTTCACAGAAAACGGTACCATCCGTTTTCTATGTGCGGCGGCTGAGACGCCAGGAGAGAGGTAAACAGAGAGCGTACAGGACGCTACCAACTTGGAAGCTACTAGTCATGTATCAGTTTAAGTATTAAAGTCAGTAACCAAGCAATGGCTTTATATCAACCCTACAACCAAGACTTCCTCAGTAACACACAACACCACATTGGCGACGAGGATGAACTGTGAACGTAGGTATTTCTTGAGCTTCAAACACAAGGAAGGAGCATGCTGTCTCGCCCGGGGGAGGCAGAGAAGCTATCTGTGAGCACCATACCCGATGCTGTATGCTAACCAATGCTGTGTGCTAACCAATGCTGTGTGCTAAACGATGCTGTGTGCTAACCAATGCTGTATGCTAACCAATGCTGCGTGCTAACCAATGCTGTGCTGACTGAAGAAGCTGTGTACTGAGGAATCTGCCGACGCTGTGTACGAAATGACGCTTTGATGCTGTATACAAAACCCGATGTTTTGTGTACGAAACGCGCTCCGTGCTACAATTATTCACGCTGTGAACTGACTGCTGTACCAACTGCTGCACCAACTGCTGCCAACTGCTAACAACTGCTGTGCCAACTGCTGACAACTGCTGTGCTGCTGTGAGTAGCAACAACACATGTACAGAAGGGCTAGGTAAGAAGTCAGTTGCTGCTGTATTGTGCACTGCTGTGAAATTTTGCATTAAAATTCTTGTGTGCTTTGCAAAATTAAAGTAATTACAGTGAATTCTTAACTAACATATACAGTGCAGTAAGTGTTTAATATTCTGAGGAACATTTAAGTGATAAGTTAACATTTATTTAGTAAAAATGGCAAATATACCTCAGTTTCCTGCATTTGATCCTGACTGTGACCAGACAAACCTGTCACAGAGGTGGACCAAATGGCTTAAAATTTTGAAAATTTGTTGATAGTTTCAGACATCAAAAGTGCTGAAAGAAAGCGTGCCTTTCTACTTCATTATGTAGGTGATCGAGTTTGTGACATATTTGACACACTGAAAGACACTGGTGGTGCCAAAGATTATGACATTGCCAAAGCCAAATTAACTGAACATTTCAAACCAAGGCAAAACACTGCAATGGAAATTATGCATTTCAGGAGAGCCAGACAACTCTCTAATGAAACTGTGGATCAATACCACACACGTCTGCAGGGTTTAGCAGCCCATTGTGAGTTTGCTGATGTTGACAAAGAAATCAAACACCAAATAATTGAAACATGCACATCTACACGTCTCCGTCGAAGTGCTCTAGAACTTGTTGATGATGAAAGTTCTTTTAACAAGATACTGGATATTGCTCGTCGAATGGAAGATGCTGTACGTGATGCTCGTGTCATGGAGTGCAGTGCCAACAACGTTTCTGCCATTGTTACTAACAGTGATGAGGTACTTAAGGTTCAGGGAGGACACCGTGATCATAGAAGATATCATGGCAAACCTAACAGCAAATTGAGCCGAGAACCACATCCAAATGGGGGTCAAGGAACAAGACTCAAGCAGTCACAACGACCCACATCAGAGGGTGTCAACAGTAAATGTTACAATTGTGGAGGAGACTACCCACACCAAGGTAATGTTTGTCCTGCTCAAGGTAAGAAGTGCTATGAGTGTGGAAAACTAGGTCATTTTGGTGCTATGTGTCGTTCTGCACTAAAGAAACCACAGTCAGTGAATAAAAGCACTGTGCGAGGATCAGATCAAAGGTGTCGAGGTGGTAAACACAATATTGCTCCTCATATCCAGAATGTTATTAATGTACAAGACAACATTTCATTACAACCAGTCTCAGATGACAGTGAACGTGATTATATTTATGGACTACAATCAATCACAGAATGGAATGATCTTCCAAACAACCCAGAGACTATAGTGTACATTGCTGGTATTTGTCTCAAAGTTCTCATTGACATTGGATCAAACATTGACACCATCACTGAGTGCCACTATGAGAAATTTAAAAAAACAGTTTCCAAAGCTTGAGAACTACAATGGCAAAGCCACTGCCTACGCTTCAAAGGTAGCCTTGCCAGTGATTGGAACTTTCACTGCAGAGATTAAGTCAAAGAGTGCAATGCTCACAACTACATTCTATGTTGTTAGGAATGCAAAGGAGTCTTTACTCAGTTACAAGACTTCAACCAAATTGGGGCTAATTCAGCTTTCTAATGCTGTAGCAGTAGAATCTGCAAACAATGTTGATGGTATTGTTGCTGAATTTTTTGATCGATTTGAACCAATGGATTGTTATACTGATAGCAAAGTTCATCTGCACATCAACCCAGATGAAATTCAAGTTGCCGAGGAATATGTACACTCTGTAACCTGTGATGCAGTCCCTAAGGCTCTCACTCTTGATGAAATCCGTACTGCAACCCTAGAGGACTGTTACGGACCCGAGTCCAGCGTCCGAGCCCGGAGCAGTGACGACCACGCCATCTGTGGGTCAGCTCCCGAAACCCCCTCCAAATGGACGACGCCATCTAGTGAGGACGAGAAATACTAGCCACAAGGGCTAGAGTCCCGTCATGATCAGCTCATAACACAGCCGCTGCTGACCTCTGGTGAGGTGACGCTTAGACAGCAACGCCATCTATGGAGTGGATAGGTGGGCGTTTGTGTCTAAGCCAGTAAGTGAGATGCCCTAGAGTGTAACTAGTACTGATGACGTGTCTGATTACAGAGTCGACCTGGGACTGCTGTAATGAACGTTGGATCAGTCTACCCAAGGCAGCCGTAGAGTCTCCAAGTATTAGCTGCAGAAGTTGTGAGTCACCCCCCCGGGATGAACACTGTTGTGTTAGCCTGCCTGTGACGTGGCAGTTGAGGAATTGTCGTACCCGGGGCTGACTCGTGGAGAAGAATAGCCACTGGGGTGTTGTGGTGAGGAGAGTGATCTGTGAAATCACACGAGGCTCCTGCCTAGGGCTCACAACCCTAGTATCGGTCGTGGAGTGGCCTAACCTGCGGAACTGATTGGAACCTGCCAGCTACAGGCTGGATTAGTGGTTGAAGGCCTCCACGACGGTGGCCTAACCTGCGGAACTGATTGGAACCTGCCAGCTGCAGGCTGGATTTGTGGTTGACGGCCTCCACGACTGCGCACCCAGTGGGACTGTGATTTGGCTGGCCTGTGGCTGGGGTAGACTCGCCGAGGGAATCAAAGGATTCATCGTGAGGCCACAATAGAACCAGGACCACTCGTCTTGAGCACCGTTAAGCAGAGCATCCTGTGTCTTCAGAAGAAGACAAGACGTGTAAATAAGTGTAGTAATAATAAGTGTGAGACTGTTTATATATTTATTTATGGTGGTGGTGCTAATATATACTTAATAGAGAGCAGTTTTATCCCTTCCCCTTTAATTTACTTGCGTTACGGAGCACACCCCTTGAAAGCCACTACTAGCTTGGGGCCGGATACCCAAGCTCTACTAACATCAGAGAAAGAACCCAGTTGCGACCCTAGAGGGCCGTAACATAATTGGCATCCCCAACGGGATCCGACCCCCTTGTCAAGTATGTTTGACAGGGGTGGTGAAGTGGCGCAATCCCTGTAAATAATTCCCCGTGTGTGACTATTAGGACGTTATACGTCCTGTGCGGTGCTGAGAGTGACTCAGTGCAATATTGTGTAGTGCGGTGCTCGCTGTGATTAAGTGCAATATTGTGTAGTGCGGTGCTCGGTGTGATTCAGTGCAATATTGTAGAGCGAGGTGCTCGCTGTGATTAAGTGCAATATTGGCAAGTGCGGTGCTCGGTGTGATTCAGTGCAATATTGTAGAGCGAGGTGCTCGCTGTGATTAAGTGCAATATTGTGTAGCGCTGTGCCCGGTGTAATTACGTGCAATATTGGCAAGTGCAGTGTTTGGTGCGATAAAGTGCAATATTGACATAGAACAGTGCTCGGTGCGTTAAGTGCTAAAGTGAAAGCGGCGTGTTAAGTGCTAGTGCTCCATCTCGGTGACAATGACAGAAAAAGTGACCATCGACGATCTGGACGATGTTCAGGCTTTTCTGAACAGGGAGGACTGTCTTGCCAGATTAAAATATCTGGGAAAACAGGAACTTGTACTGGTAAGTGCCTACCTGGAGATCAAGATACGTGCCAGTGATTCCCGTGTGGAGATCTTGTCCAAGGTTCACCGGCATCTGAAGGCCGAGGAGAAACAAGAAAGTGAGGCACAAGGTACAAAAGAAAGTGAAGAAGTAGCTTCCACTGAAAAGGAGGATAAGGGCAGTGACATTGACAGTGATGCAGGTGAGCTAAATATAAGTTTACTTACAGTCAAAATGCGTGCCTTAGAAATAAATCGTGAGATAGAATGGAAGAAGTTAGAAATAGAACGAGAATTAAAAGATAAAGAAATGGAGATGAAAGATAAAGAATTGGCGATGAGGCGTTTAGAATTAGAAAGAGAAGAGCGAGAAAGAGAAGAGAAACGAGAGAGAGAAGAACGAGAAAGAGAAGAGAAACGAGAAAGAGAAGAGCGAGAAAGAGAAGAGAAACGAGAAAGAGAAGAGCGAGAGAGAGAAGAAAAAGAAAAGGAGAGACAACATGAGCGAGAAGTATTGAGATTAGGCGGTGGTCGGAGGCAAAGAATGGAAACAAGTATTTTCGATCCGGTAAGGAACATAAAAATGGTCCCGAAGTTCAACGAAAAGGAAGTTTCGAAGTTCTTCGCGGCCTTCGAGAAAGTCGCAGCCTCTTTGGAGTGGCCAAAGGAGAATTGGGCCATCATGATACAGTCTGTCTTGACTGGGAAGGCCCAAATCGCCTACTCCACGTTGTCCCTTGATGACTCTGGCGATTATGACAAGGTGAAGAAGGTGGTGCTCATGGCATACCAATTGGTACCTGAGGCTTACAGGCAGAAGTTTAGAAACCTGAAAAAACCTCGGAGCACACTTTCACCGAATTCGCGACCATCAAGGAGCGACTTTTCCAGGAATGGCGTGCCTCTCGGAAGGTGGAAACCAAAGAAGACCTCGAGCAGCTCATACTGTTAGAGGACTTCAAAGACTGTCTGTCTGGAGATCTGAAGACGTACTTAGAGGAACTGCAGGTAGAGACCTTGAGTGCGGCAGCCACCATGGCTGAGGAATACATCCTGACGCATAGGCCTTCTGCTAAGTATGTCCCTAGGAATTACCCCCGCCGGTTTGACAGACCTCGTCATGAGGAGGAGGAGAGACCCGTCCCACAAAGCGCTAAGAAGACGCCCCCAAGTAGCCCTCGAAGGACTAGTCCTAACAGTCCGAAATACCGGAGTCCGAGGAGGAATATGGTGTGCTGGACTTGTGGGCAGAAAGGGCATGTAGCTGCTATGTGCCGAGGCAGAAGAGGTAGCGGCCCACGTAGGGAGGTGATGTTGATGAGCTGTGTGACACCACCAGCAGGAAGCCAGTCTACGACTACGCAGGAAGAACCAAGATTGTTTTCCCCTCACACTTCAAGCGGGTATGTAACGAGTGATCATACTGGTAGATCAGTTGTAGTGCTCAGAGATAGTGGAGCAGCCCAGTCCCTGATCGTGAGAAACTCGTTACCCGAGGGAGTGAGTGTGGATGGGAGACAAAAGGTTGTCCTGGTTGGGTTTCCTAGGACGCAGTACATCGCCCCCTTAGTGCCGATAAATCTCGACTCGCCTTACTTCAGCGGCACATGTGCGTTGGCAGTAGTAGATACCCTCCCTATAGCTGGGATTGACTTGGTACTAGCCAACGACTTGGTGACAGATTGGAGCAACAATCATCCCAAGATCGCGGACGAGTCAGCCGGAACAGCAAGGTCTGAGGTAATGGCAGGCAGTGGTAATGTCCAGGTACAGACAGACCCGGAATTAAATATGTTTAATCCTTCCTCTCACCCGCAGATCGACAGCATTATAGCAGAGTCTCCTGATTCTTCTCCCGACGAGGAACATGCGGTTAAGGAGGCAGAAGCGACTGAGCGAGAAGAGAGGCCTCGTGTACAAGCACCCACGGATACCAAAGAGTCTGAAGCGAAGGCGGATGAGTACTTGCAGTATGGTAGGGTACAGCGTTCATTGAACCGGCCAGAGATTCCCCAGACGTCGGAGGTATGTGAGGTATGTACGAAAGTTCTAGTGCCCTCTTCGGTCCAAACCAGGCTAATGGATATAGCCGGTTATGGACATTACAGGCTCAGGAAGCTTATCCCTCAGTTGGCCACATGTCTCTTAGCGGTATTTTGTTTTGTTCTCGTGTGTGTACTCAGTAAGGACCAGTGGACGACCCGACAGATGATGGCTCCCATGAACATCGTGAAGAGATCCCAGGGATTCGAGACGTGCACTATGAGTGTTGCAGTCAAAGGAGGGACCTGGAAGGTGATTTTAGATACAGGAGGTACGAGATGTGATATTATGAGTGACTGTTTTCGACAGGTTGACACCCCCTGCGTGATGGCTGACCCTGGATGCAGAGTTATACGGAACGTTGGTTGACCTGACGGCAGCAGAGCAGACACCATCTGCGGTGTACGAGCAGCTCTGTTGGGACTAGGTGTGGACCTAGTAGAAGCGTATATAGTGCGTATTGACTTACCCACTGTCGCTGTCACTCTAAATAATCCAACCCCTGTATTCCAGGTTCCTCTCTCCCTGAAGGACCGCCGGACCGGTACCAGAAATACCGTCTGTGACCAGCCATCATCGGTGCCACGACACGGGGAAGTGTCAATTCACCCCGGATCGCGTCAATATCGATCCTTACTCGAGAGACGTGAGAATATGCCCCTGCTTGACATCGCAGTGGAGGTGTGGAAAATTACGTCAGGTAGGTCATTGCCTTCCATCTTCAAGTTTCCTTTGTGCCAGGGTTTCTCCTTAGTACAGTTCTGTGGACAAGACAGCCTCATCACTCCAGTTTATAGTGTACGTAAGTCCGTGTGGAGTTGTATCCGCATACTAATTTGGTTTGTGTTTTTCTTTATAGAGCCCCAAACCAAATCCTTTTGGTGGGGAGGTGTTACGGACCCAAGTCCAGCGTCCGAGCTCGGAGCAGTGACGACCACGCCTTCTGTGGGTCAGCTCCCGAAACCCCCTCCAAATGGACGACGCCATCTAGTGAGGACGAGAAATACCAGCCGCAAGGGCTAGTTTCCCGTCCTGATCACCTCATAACACAGCCGCTGCTGACCTCTGGTGAGGTGACGCTTAGACAGCAACGCCATCTATGGAGTGGATAGGTGGGCGTTTGTGTTTAAGCCGGTAAGTGAGATGCCCTAGAGTGTAACTAGTACTGATGACGTGTCTGATAACAGAGTCGACCTGGAACTGCTGTAATGAACGTTGGATAAGTCTACCCAAGGCAGCTGTAGAGTCTCCAAGTTTTAGCTGCAGAAGTTGTGAGTCACCCCCCCCATCCCCGGATGAACACTGTTGTGTAAACCTGCCTGTGACGTGGCAGTTGAGGAATTGTCGTACCCGGGGCTGACTCGTGGAGAAGAATTGCCCCTGGGGTGTTGTGGTGAGGAGAGTGATCTGTGAAATCACACGAGGCTCCTGCCTAGGGCTCACAACCCTAGTATCGGTCGTGGAGTGGCCTAACCTGCAGAACTGATTGGAACCTGCCAGCTACAGGCTGGATTAGTGGTTGAAGGCCTCCACGACGGTGGCCTAACCTGCGGAACTGATTGGAACCTGCCAGCTACAGGCTGGATTTGTGGTTGACGGCCTCCACGACTGCGCACCCAGTGGGACTGTGATTTGGCTGGCCTGTGGCCGGGGTAGACTCGCCGAGAGAATCAAAGGATTCATCGTGAGGCCACAATAGAACCAGGACCACTCGTCTTGAGCACCGTTAAGCAGAGCATCCTGTGTCTTCAGAAGAAGACAAGACGTGTAAATAAGTGTAGTAATAATAAGTGTGAGACTGTTTATATATTTATTTATGGTGGTGGTGCTAATATATACCTAATAGAGAGCAGTTTTATCCCTTCCCCTTTAATTTACGTGCATTACGGAGCACACCCCTTGAAAGCCACTACTAGCTTGGGGCCGGATACACAAGCTCTACTAACATCAGAGAAAGAACCCAGTTGCGACCCTAGAGGGCCGTAACAAGGACCCAACTCTGCAAGCAACAGTGGATGCATTGACTAAGAAAAAGTTTCCACGCATCCCACCCTCAGGAGTTGACCAAGATGCATTCAAAGCACTTGAACGCATCCAGACAGAATTAGTGTAACGCGACACCGTGCTGAGGTACTCGTATCGTCATTCCAGCTGTTCTCCAGCAACGTGCTCTGAAGCTTGCACATCAAGGACACCAAGGTCTTGTTAGGACCAAACAGCTGCTACGAGAAAAGGTATGGTTTCCTGGCATTGATCGTCAAGCAAAGGACATGCATGATGCCTGTGTCCCTTGCCAAGTTGCAGTGGATACTACAAGACCAACACCTCTACAACCTTCACCACTACCTGCTGCACCATGGACGGAAGTATCGATGGACTTCTGCGGACCGCTACCAACTGGAGAGTACTTGATGGTAGTCATTGATGATCACTCACGTTATCCAGAAGTAGAAATCATCACTTCCACATCTACAAAGGCTGTCATCTCGAAACTCGACAAGATCTTTTCAAACTTTGGCATTCCTGAAGTTGTCAAGACGGACAATGGACCGCTATTCAATGGACATGACTTCGTCAACTTTGCTGAGCATATTGGATTCAAACACCGCCGTGTGATGCCACTACATCCTCAAGCAAATGGAGAAGTTGAGAGATTCATGCAACCTCTCATGAAAGCGGTGCGCTGTGCTCATGCCGAAGGACGATCCTGGAAACAAGCTATGTATGCTTTTCTCAGGAACTACCGTTCAACACCGCATGGAACACTGGGCAAGTCGCCTGGCGAACTCTTATTTGGACGTCCTATGAGAATCGCACTACCTGTCATGCCAGCCGTGATAACGGATAAACGTCTCGCTCAGAAGGATGCACTAGCCAAGGGCAAAATGAAAATTGTTCATGATCAACGTGCAAAAGAATAATTCATAAAGGTTGGAGATACTGTTCTCGTTAAAAAGAAAAAAAGAGGGAAAGCTAGATATGCCGTATGATACAAAACCATATAAAGTGATTAGTGTAAAAGGAACTATGGTAACAGGAAGTAATAGAGATCATAGTATAACACGTAATATGGCTTATTTCAAAGTGATTCCAACTAGTGTAGAAAATGATGAAGTGCAAAGTCGTACAAAGGAAAAAGGAAAAATGTCTTATAACCCAAAAAACAATTCATCACGGGATATTCTTGTATTTAAGGACTCTCGTCCTAAACGTCATGTTAAACGCCCTACACGATTTGATGATTAATTGTGTTCCTATGTAATGCAAAGTATTTACTTATTGTGCTAAACTAAATTTAATATTGTTTGAATAATGCAGATCCCTCATTCAATACTTTGTAACTTTGTATTACAGTTTCTTTCATGTTTGTTTAACATTGCATATGTATTTTTAACATTGAAATCCTTTGTGGTAAAGATTAAGTTCTTTAAATTCTTTGTGTGCTTAATTAATGTTAAATGTATGCAATATCTCTTGATATGTTAATAACTTACTTTGTGTCAATAACTTTGCTTTGTGCTACAAGCATGGTAGACATCCTGTATTCATTCTTTTTAAAGAAAAGGAGGGATGTCATGTTCACAGAAAACGGTACCATCCGTTTTCTATGTGCTGCGGCTCAGACGCCAGCAGAGAAGAGATAAACAAGAGAGCGTACAGGACGCCTACCAGCCTGGAAGCTACTAGTCATGTATCAGTTTAAGTATTAAAGTCAGTAACCAAGCAATGGCTTTATATTAACCCTACAACTAAGACTTCCTCAGCAACACACAACACCACAGTATTTTTCCCAGACCTCGCAAGCCATCCCTCCAGAATAAGAGTGGAGTGAAGGAATGTCATACACTAAACAATCTTCGGATCTAAACTCGGCATTGTTAAGAAATTCACCTACTACTATACTATCTTCAAGTTTAGTTAACTTGTCTAGCACATACCGTGAACACATCTTCTCACATACTGAATTTATACATCATAGTGGTTGAAATTTATATTAGCAAAAATTTGTTATATTCAGAGAGATATAAACATTCTCTCACTTGGTGGGAGTAGTAAAGTTATTATAAAGTAAGAGAGAAATAATAATAGTTTTTTATAAAATGGGAAAAAAACAGTATATATATATATATATATATATTTATATATATATATATATATTGTGACGGTAACGCGTTGGTGTTCGGCTGTTCAAAGCTAGGGGGTATGGCCTCGTCACATAGAATTAAAAAAAAATAGAAAATCTGGAACTTCGTCTGTGGTAAGGTAAGGAGAAGACACACAAAACACAAGTAAATTTTAACAATGGAATTTTAATTACGTTAAATAAACAAAACATGAATAAAATGGACATACAAATTCGTATAATAAAATCAATCAATCAAAATAATAAGAATAATTAAATGACACAATGAAAAGTTACGTTAAGACAAGTGAATAATAACAAGCTGTGCAATATACAATAAAATGAGAGGTGCAGGAATATAGGCTTTAAGCTATCACCTCTCCTAGTACACATCAGCCAAAGCTCAGTCTACCAGGAAGAAGTGTTAACCGTATGAAAGCACTGAATATTCTGAGGACTGAGGTCGTGGCGGCCCCAGACATCAAGTAGTATGGTGGGTGAGTGCAGTTGCAGCCAGACCGGCGGCCAATCAGCGAGGAGCCGGCAACAAGACAGGTAGTTTGGCGGTTTGAGCTGGAGCAGGTGTTCCTGGCTGCATACGTTTTGCTCTCTGGCAAACCTTGGAGATGTTGTTGTCGTTGTTGGACATTTCTTCCATAGTAGTTTTATATATTTGTAGTGACGTATTTTTGGAGGGAAGAGCAGGTTCAATCTCTTGAAGGAGATTATCGTCACAACTCTCCCCCGAAGCCTGCGGTTCTGGAAGAAGTACGTCGTTATGTGGTGGAGTATTAGATGGAGTCGCTTCCACTTCATAAACTCTGGAGAGATCATTGGCTAAGATGTTGTCGGAATCTTGGTATAGCGTGTCTCCAGGTGGAATTTCTGCAGTTAGCAAGCCCATAGTAGAAGACGTTGAGATGAGAAGTGGGCGTGCTGCAGGAGGTGTAGGGTGGTGTGGTCCGTGTTGATGGTAGACCGAGCACTTTTCAGGTGTGGAGTGAAGTGCTGGAGCTTCAGGATGATGAAGAGTAGCTCCTTGCCAATTGTTCTGTAGTTCCTTGTAGCAGTAGTCGCTGACAGGTGTATTCTCCTCGCCTCGTTGCTGCATCACGACACCACCAACGTCGGTACCACTGGCGTCGACATGGAGGATGAAGGGCTTATCTGACGAGGTGAGAGTGGAATTAGAATAGGGCAAAGGAGCACGATTATTATCCTGAAAGTATTTGGGAAGATCATTAAGGATTTCGGAATTAGAAAGCGCTGACTCCTTGTCAGTGCTTTCGGGAGGAGAAGCTGGGAAGGTCTCACTGTGGATGTAGGGTTCTGTGAAGGTAGAACAGTTAATCAGGACAGTGGGAGGAGTACCATTATATTGTTTCAGGAGGTTGACGTGGCACAGCTGGGTCTTCCGCCGCCTATCTGGAGTCTCTATGACGTAGTTGTTATTTCTGCACTCTTTGACGCGGTAGGGTCCTGAAAACCTGTTTTGTAAAGGTGAACCTGGGATAGGGAAGTAGGCAAGCACGAAGTCTCCCGGCTTAAATTTTCGTACTTTGCTGGTCTGGTCATAATGAGTCTTCATCCTCTCCTGGGCTTTCAATAGATTATCATGGGCAAAACGGTGGACTCTCTAGAATGTGTTGAAGGTTTTGAAGAAACTGGGGCACATTCTGATGCTCACTGAAGGTGGCATCTCGGAGAGAGTCTTTGAAAGCCTTAAGGGGAGTACGGCACTTACGGCCGTAGAGCATCTCATAAGGAGATACTCCTAGGGACTCATTGGGGAGACTTCTGTAAATACACATTATAAGGTCGATTTGCTTATCCCAATCCTTAGAGGTTTCACTACAAAACTTTTTCAAGAGTGCTTTGATAGTCTGATGACTACGTTCAAGAGAACCCTGTGAAGCAGGATGATAGGGGCTGGACAATACCTGTTTGATGCTGAACTCCTCCAGTGTCCTTTTGAAGAGATCACTGGTGAAGTTGGTACCACAGTCGCTCTGAATCTCCCTGGGAAATCCGTATTGAGTGAAGATCTTCAATAGATGTTTTACAACCGTAGCAGCCGTGATGTTCTTCACTGGAACTGCTATGGGAAATCTGGTGGTAGGACACAGGATGGTTAGGATGTAGGCGTTACCTGAACTGGTCCGAGGTAAAGGACCAACACAGTCTATTATGAGTCTGTGGAAAGGTTCCGCAGGCACCTGTATGGGAATCAGTGGCGCTCTGGGAATGGAAATGTTCGGTTTGCCTGCCATCTGACATGTATGACACTGTTTTACGTACTGTTTGACGCTATTTACCATACCTGGCCAGTAGTAGTCTTGACGAATTCCATGGTAAGTCTTGTTGAAGCCGTAGTGGGAGAGTGCTCCGTGGGCCAGGTGTAGAATAGTGGGCCGCAGGCTGGTAGGAATCACAAGTTGTTCGATGTTGGCCCAATCGTCCTCCTCCTTCAGTTTACTGGGTCTATATCTGCAGTAGAGCAAGTCGTCCTCTAGGAAGAACCCAGGAATACTGTCGGGTTGAGTCTCAGCCTGGAAAAACAATGGTGTTAAAGTAAGATCTTCCCTCTGCAACTTACGGAACTCCAACTTGGTCAGATTCGGGGGTAGTTTCTGAGGGTCTTGAGGGACAGCGGTAGCAGTAGAGTCAGCTGGCTGTGGACGTGCTGTTGTGCACGGGTGGTCACGAGAACCGGAGGAGAAACTTCATCACTCTCTTGAACCTCTGCTGGAGCATACGCTAGAATAGGGTTACTTGGCACAGAGTTACACACCTGGGGTTTGTCCATGACGATCAGGTTGGTCGGTTGCAGGTCTTCTGCCAAGTCGTTGCCTAGGAGAAGTTGCACTCCAGGCATGGGGAAAGGCTTTTCCCTGACGGCGACTTGGACTTCTCCGTTCACGTAGGGACAATCCAGGTGGACTCTGGCGAGAGGGTATGGAGTGGTAGCAGTGAGGTCAGTGATGAAGACAGTTTCTCCGGTGTAGACGATGTTGGGCACAGCCGACTTCAAGATGATCGATTGAAGAGCCGCTGTGTCCCTCAAGATCTTCAATTTGAAACGTCCCTCCGGATTTGAACCGTTGGCAGAGACAGTTCCAGTATACAGGTGGTTACTGAAAAGAGAAAGATCATTAACATTAACACCAACATTCATCACAGGCTTACCGGACTTAGGAGGAGTTGGTTTGGGTTTCTGTGGGTCAGTGGTTCCCTTGTATTGAGACTTACCACACTTGTCTATGGTATGTCCATAGAGTCTACAATACTTGCAGTACAATTGCGAGCCAGCTTGATCGGTGCTCACTTTCTCGTAACTGTACCACGACTTCTTACTGGAGGATGGTTCGGGTGTCAGCCGGTGGATGAGGCTGTAAGTGTCAGCCGACTTAGCACACTTCAGGTAGTCGGTTTCTTCTTTATCTGCTAAGTAGAGACGGACAGGAGGCGGCACACGCCTCAAGAATTCTTCAACAAGCATCAGGTTGACGAGTTCTGTAAAAGTAGAGACATGTGCTGCTTCCAGCCATTTCATGAAATATCTCCGTTTTGTGTTAGCAAACTGAAGGAAGGTAGTGGTACTTGCCTTCAGGTGGTCACGGAATTTCCTTCTATAACTTTCAGTAGAGAGGAGGTAGGCGTCCAACACTGCTTGTTTCAGAGTGTGGTAGTCATTCTCAGACGCCAAAGTACTGAGTGTGACTGCAGCTCTACCTGTAAGATGGACTCTGAGAAGTGTGGCCCATTGGTCGACAGGCCAACTGAGTTGATTAGCAAGGGTTTCAAAGGTGGTAAAAAAACACATCAACTTCTGCTTCTACAAAGGATGGCATTAACTTACTTGCATGTGATATATTAAAACTGACGGGAAGATTGGCAGTAGCTTGCTGGCGTTGAGTGAAGTGTGAAGTTTCCAAGGCGATTTCGCGTTGACGACACTCTAGAGCCAGAGTTGCTTGTTGCTTGTCATGTTCGCGTTGCATCTCCAACTCGCGTTGTTTGGTTTCAAGCTGTACTCGTTCACGTTCACGGAGTAATGCGACCTCACGTTCGTGTTCTTCTCTCCTCAAGGCGTTCTTGTTCTTCCCTTCGTATGGCAGCTGCTTCTCTTTGCTGCTCACGTTCAATCTTGGCCAGCTCTAGTTTAAGTTTCATCGTTGCCAAGTCAGTCTTATCTGCAATATAGTAAGTTTCATGAGTTTCAGAGTCGATCTTACCTTGCTCTAAATAGTAATCCAGCAACAGGTTGTGTAGGTCATTTTTGTTGGCTTGGTAGGGAACTTCTAGTTGATACTCATGTGCAAGAGTTTGTAATTCAGTCCTCTTGGCACGACTTAAAGACCCTATTTCACCTGCTGGATTTGCACGGAAAGCTTGGAGACGAAACATGGTGAAATTAGCAAATAAATGTAACACGAATATTCAGTTATAGTGAATGTCAGAAACAGGACAACGTGGCACTGGTACCTATCCTGTGGGATCTTTAACAATTAAAGTTAAGTACAAGATGTTAAATGATTAATTTAAATCAAGGGCGCAGGAAATCTTGTACCCGGTACTCATGTAAGAGGATAAGGGCAAGAAAATCCTACTAACAAATGAAACAGAGTTTCGAAAACAAATGAAACAGTTAATTGCCTCAAAAGTAAAATTGGTAGTACAAGGATGTAGGCATACCTTGCCAAGTCTCTATAGGACATAAAGCAAGTTTTTCCTACTGAATTAGTATGATACTTACAGAATTAGCGAACTTTTGTGTTCTGAAAAAGTAAGCTAATTCCCTACCGTTGTATGTATCATCATCTCTGACTGACGTGTAGGGGTGCGAGGTGTCAATTGGTGACGAGAACTGCTGCTGAGGTCCCAATTCAGCAACTAAAGTTCGAGCTAGAGGAACTATGGCCCTCTTTGTCCTCCTACAGTCAGATTGCAGAAGATTGGGTGCTCTTGACCCGGGGCAGACCACAGTACCAGGGTACCAATATGATGATCTGTCAAAATGAGAAATATCCAAGGGACAAAGATGGTAAACACGAGTAATAACACGGAGGGAGAGATGACCAATTAAGAGTATGACTGAGGCCTACAGTCACCACGTAATCCAAAGTTGTCTCACCTTCACCATATGTTACTCTCGTAATGCACAATACACCGTACCATATAAAAAATGAAATTTAATATGAAAAATAGTAAAGCTACGTTAACAAAGTTAAATACGCTTACCATAAATTACCACTTGGCACCAGTACCTGAGTGAAGCTCCTAGGACAGGCCCCCATATAATATATGACGGTAACGCGTTGGTGTTCGGCTGTTCAAAGCTAGCGGTATGGCCTCGTCACATAGAATTAAAAAAAAATAGAAAATCTGGAACTTCGTCTGTGGTAAGGTAAGGAGAAGACACACAAAACACAAGTAAATTTTAACAATGGAATTTTAATTACGTTAAATAAACAAAACATGAATAAAATGGACATACAAATTCGTATAATAAAATCAATCAATCAAAATAATAAGAATAATTAAATGACACAATGAAAAGTTACGTTAAGACAAGTGAATAATAACAAGCTGTGCAATATACAATAAAATGAGAGGTGCAGGAATATTGGCTTTAAGCTATCACCTCTCCTAGTACACGTCAGCCAAAGCTCAGTCTACCAGGAAGAAGTGTTAACCGTATGAAAGCACTGAATATTCTGAGGACTGAGGTCGTGGCGGCCCCAGACATCAAGTAGTATGGTGGGTGAGTGCAGTTGCAGCCAGACCGGCGGCCAATCAGCGAGGAGCCGGCAACAAGACAGGTAGTTTGGCGGTTTGAGCTGGAGCAGGTGTTCCTGGCTGCATACGTTTTGCTCTCTGGCAAACCTTGGAGATGTTGTTGTCGTTGTTGGACATTTCTTCCATAGTAGTTTTATATATTTGTAGTGACGTATTTTTGGAGGGAAGAGCAGGCTCAATCTTTTGAAGGAGATTATCGTCACAATATATATATATATATATATATATATATATATATATATATATATATATATATATATATATATATATATATATATATATATATGTATATATATATATATATATATATATATATATATATATATATATGTGTATATCACGAAAATAAACACGTGATTAAGAATACCTTCCTTCTACCTTCTGAAGATGATTACTACCTTCTGAAGATGTATTTAATATACGAAAGTACTTAAGGAAATTTCCTGTTTCATTTTTCCTCCGTGGTCTGACATTGTCATATATATATATATATATATATATATATATATATATATATATATATATATATATATATATATATATATATATATATATATACACATATGTGTGTGTGTGTGCTCCTGGCAGTATGGGTTCGAGTTACTTCTGGGGTGTGAGTTTTCACTCCTGGGGACCATTCAGACTTGTTTGCATTTGTGTTCCTCACGTGTGCCCCAAAGAATGAGGTGATTTGATAAAATACCATGCCCAAGATTACTATCAGAGTGCTGGCGGGATGAAGGGGAATTATCCGTGGCTACTATCATCTTTTGTCTGGTCGTGATGGCCGAGTGGTCAAATTGTCCTGTACACCAGTTGCAGAGTGCTCCTGGCAGTATGGGTTCGAGTCACTTCTGGGGTGTGAGTTTTCAGTTGCATATATGCCTTGGGACCATTCAGGCTTGTTCGTATTTGTGTTCCTCATGTGTGCTCCAAAGAATGAGGTGATTTGATAAAATACCATGCCCAAGATTACTATCAGAGTGCCGGCAAGTTGATGGGGAATTAGCCTCAGCTACCATCATCTTTTGTCCGGTCGTGATGGTTGAGTGGTTAAGGGGTCCTGTACACCACTTGCAGAGTGCTCCATTCAGTATGGGTTCGAGTCACTTCTGGGGTGTGAGTTTTCAGTTGCAAATATGCCTGGGGACCATTCAGGCTTGTTCGCATTTGTGTTCCTCACGTGTGCCCCAAAGAATGAGGTGATTTGATAAAATACCATACCCAAGATTACTATCAGAGTGCCGGCAAGTTGATGGGGAATTAGCCTCAGCTACCATCATCTTTTCTCCGGTCGTGATGGTTGAGTGGTTAAGGGGTCCTGTACACCAGTTGCAGAGTGCTCCTGGCAGTATGGGTTCGAGTTACCTTTGGGGTGTGAGTTTTCAGTTGCATATATGCCTGGGGACCATTCAGGCTTGTTCGCATTTGTGTTCCTCACGTGTTCCTCAAAGAATGAGGTGATTTGATAAAATACCATGCCCAAGATTACCATCAGAGTGCTGGCGGGATGATGGGGAATTAGCCTCGGCTACCATCATCTTTTGTCCGGTCGTGATGGTCAAGTGGTTAAGGGGTCCTGTACACCAGTACATCAACTTAAAATTATCTGTTAGAGTAAGGACCTGCCCGGAATGCTGCATGTACTAGTGGCTTTACAAGAATGTAAATACCATGCTATGTATCCTCACAAACCCAATGTATCTTCTTGTATATAAATATATAAATAAATCGGAGACCATTCAGGCTTGTTCGCATATGAATAAATATATAAACTCCATCAATACATTCGATGTAACAAACACAATCACTGAGAGGGGAGTCGACGAAATACATGCAGTCTTTGTTATGCAAGCCCCTTGGGAATCGATGCCAGCAGACTTTACGATTATGGTTCTTGAAAGAAAAAAGAAACAGACTAATCCTCATCTGCTTTGTAATATTACACAGATGCATATAGATGCAAACTTGGCATCTGCCACCTTCACATACTTCACAGATGGATCAGTAGACAAGCAGGGACAAGAAACCGGAGGTGCAGTTAACCCTTAAACGATTGATTGATTGATGAAGATTAAGCCACCCAAGAGGTGGCACGGGCATGAATAGCCCGTAAGTGGTACAATTTTTTTTTCTCAGTATTCTGAGTTTGCATTTAACCATCAAGCTGTTATCGCGGGGGAGGATACTGCTTCACAGTCTTTATGAGGGTGTCCAGCTGCTGGACACCTTTGTTGACCAGGAGAGTGGCTGTGTTGATGGCATCAGAGTGGCCACTGCATGATTCAGGAACTCTTAAAGCTCTTCTAAGGTCACTGGTTGCTTCACATTCCAGAAGATAGTGAAGTAATGGCTTTTCTGTGACAGTTTGGCAGAAGATGCACTCTCTCTGTCGGGGTTCACCAATCTCCCAGTTACATCTGTAACCTAGACGTAGTCTATATAACCTAACTGCTATTTCCCTGTGGATTCCTTTTGGGATATTTAACCTTTCTAATTTGGTTGCCTTAAGATACCATGTTGCAGATGGCGAACCTTCAGCTATTCTCTGGTGCAGGTAGGCTTTGTTGAGATGTGAGAGTTTTTTGGTGATGATGTTTTTTATGTTCTCTAGGCTGGGTTAACCCTTAAACTGCGCATGGCGTATATATACGCTATGAGTAACATGTCCCACTGTGAGCATGGCGTACAAATACGCCATAGGGTGCCAGGCACGATTCAAATGGCCAGCGGCTACACGGGGTTCACATTAGCTTCCTCAGGGCTCTTGTAAACAGACGCCATTTTTTTTTTAAATCGTGGGCAATATTCTCAGTTGTGAGAGCCAAAGTACTGTTCGAGCAACCAAGGCTGGCGCGCGCAGCATGAGCGAACAGCATTGCTGTTCAGCTTATGACCACAGCATCGCCGAAAAATGTCAAAATAAATATATAGTTGTTATTATTTAGGGATGACAATATTACAGGTGACCCCTGACTGTGATATAAATAACCAGGGTTGTGATAATAGCAGGATTGTTGTAATAATTAGCGCTGTGGGAGGAGTGATGCTGAGGGACGGAGGGAGATTGCATCGTTTACTGACTGTGTGGCTACCTGTTATTGTCTGCATTCACCATACCAGCTCAGTGGTTCTCTATAGTGAACACAAATGTAGATACTTATATATAATGTGTGTATTAGTGTAATAACAGCAAAAGGATTATGCTGGG
This sequence comes from Procambarus clarkii, assembly GCF_040958095.1. NCBI lineage: Eukaryota > Metazoa > Arthropoda > Malacostraca > Decapoda > Cambaridae > Procambarus > Procambarus clarkii. Next base: position 7,716,338 of record NC_091208.1, read on the forward strand.
AGGAGCCATTTGGGTGACGGAGGTGACGTTGTCTGCATGATTTGTCTCGATGTGCAGAGGGTGGCCACTATGATCTTTGGGCACTCTACAAGCTTAGGTGTACAGTTACGGTGCATGCAACATGTAGATACTAATATATAATATGTGTATATAGTGTAATAACACTGCAAACAGTATTGTTGGAGGAGAAAGTTAAGTGCGTGTGACCTTGAATAAGTGAGGAAGCCGCCAGCTGACTGTGTGTATAGCGATGACTCTTAGTGCCTGAACTAACTATATCAGCTTAGGTGTACAGTTATGGTGAACAAAACATATATATACTTATATATAACGTCTGTATATAGTGTAATAACACCACAAACGGTATTGTTGGAGGAGAAAGTTTAGTGTGTGTGACCTTGAATGAGTGAGGGAGCCGCCAGCTGACTGTGTGTATAGCGATGACTCTCAGTGCCTGAACTAACTATATCAGCTTAGCTGTACAATTGTGGTGAACAAAACATGTAGATTCTTATATATAACGTCTGTATATTGTGAATAAAATATAAAACAGGATGGTGGAAATAAAAAGTGGGCGAGTGAGGCGTTGTTGAGGGAGTGGCAACGAGTGGCTGGCTGGTGTGTGGCGGTCACTCCTCGTTGCTTTTCGACTCACAATACCAACTTAGTGGTTCGTTATGGTGAACAAAACATGCAGATACTTATATTTAACCTGTGTATAGAGTGTAATAGCAGCAAAACTATTTGTTTATTGTTTTATGAACATAATAAATGAATCACTAAAATGCACACCATACTTTTGAGTATAGCGATTATTCACCACTTTTATTATATATTGCAATACACACTATTGAATAATATTACTGCAAAAAACTAAGAAAAAATCAGTAAGTGACATAAAAATAATGAAGTGATAATATCTTTGTGGCAACTCCCACTTGTCAGCGTGGGTGATGCTGACGGCTCTGACAACTGCTCTGTCAACACCCACTTTTTGCCAGACTTTCTCGGTCAATTGTGCCCAAAATATGTCACCTACGATTTTTTTTATTTTTCCCGTGCTCAGGGAACACAAATTAACATTTTAACAAAACGAAATAATTTTTTAGATTTTTTTTCTTGCGCACAGGGGTGTAAATGTCCTCAGGACCCCTGAGCAGTGGAAGGGTTAATGGGTACTGATTGTACGAAAGCGGTGGTATTTCGGTGAGGGAGGAAAAACTTACAAGCAGCGCTTTACGGTAGGCTCTGTGTGCGCAGCAAAGGGGGCATATACTTAAGCAAGTGCAGGAGAGGTCATGCCCCGCTCCTGTGCCAGGTAAGTTACGGGCTTACCATAGCCTGTGCTACTTGGAACTTGTTCCGAGTAGCTGAATCTGCTCTATTCTAGGACCCCGGGCTCTAGTTTTGAAGTATGGGCTTTACTCCAAGTCTGCGGGCCCTATCCCAGGCCCGTGGGCCCTGATCCGGGCCGGGCCACTACACCTCAGTCTACCATGTCCCAGGCTGGGCCACTCCAGTTTCTTGTGCCCCGGGCTGGGTAACTTCAGTTTACTTTGCCCAGGCTGGGGCCACTTCAGTTTATTATGCCCCAGGCTGGGCCACTTCAGTTTATTCGGGCAAAGCCCGAAACGCTTTGCGTAATAGTGGCTTTAGGCATTGTATGTACTAGCTCTATCTATAAATCCATCAACATTTTGTATCTCACCTTATATGTATGTACTTTACCTGAATAAATATTTGTATTTCTATTTATATTACTCCCCAGACTGGGCCATTCAGTTATTGCGCCATCCTCGGCCACTTCAGTTTCTCCTGCATCAAGCTTGGACGCTTCAGTTTCTTATGCCCCCTGGATGGGCCACTTCAGTTTATTACGCCCCAGGCCAGGCCAGCCTGTGCTCCTCCTTGTGCTGAGCACCCTCTGCAACTCTTCTGTCCACGCTGGGTCCCGCCGCACCACTACACTATTGTCTGGGACCCACCTCGCCTTTCGGCTCATGCACGGCACATGCCCGGGTTTTCAACAGTATAGTTGTTCTGCATTATATTCTCATTTTCACAGAGGTACTTCTTCTGGCCTTTTCTTCGCCTCCGGGTATCAGCAGTCTCTCTACGCTGGTGTTCCTCCCCTTCAGCGGCTGTATTATTATGCATTTTATGTACACCTCAACCCTAATAACTTATATCTCATTATAGCCATTGTAATGATTATTTGCTGTGGTTGTTTCCTATATATAATTATCATGGTCGCAGTGTTAGTATCCACCAACACTGAGGTATGTCTAATACGCTTCACTTAGTAGGCTTCATGACTGGGATGATTATGTTAGCCCACCAAAATTTATTGGGACACACTCCCGGGTGGTACCGCGCAATTTACACCCATTCATTCAGGAACGCCATCCAGGCACTCTATTGCAGTCTTTATTCGGGACATTTAACACTCCGCTTTCAGCCACCGAGCATTTAACGATCATTATTCATTTGCCTTAGTAATTTGCTACTGGCCACATCCGGAGCTTTCCTTACATCTTTAACCCCGTGTCGTCCACTGACAAAACATGACCGTGGACGATTTAAACAAGTAAGATTTTCTAACTTATTTTTTTCCCATAAGAACTCTTAACAAACTTCTAAGATCTCAGAAATTATTTTCCTCATAAAAACTCCTTAATTCCAAATCAGTGACTGGCCAAATTCCCTTGGAACCCCCGACAGTCCAGCGTCCTCTTTTCCCGAAAAAAGGGACGCTGGACTGTCATCCCTACTACTAGGGGGAGGGGGGAACCTGCTCCCTGGGTAACAGCTTCTCCCTTGAATCAACCTACCCTGGCTTTGCACCCTGGTGAGGCCACTTCAGACCAGGCCAACACCAGAGCGCAACTCCAAAATCTCCTGAGACTGATGGATGCCTACTATACTATATATATATATATATATATATATATATATATATATATATATATATATATATATATATATATATATATATATATATATATATATATATGTCGTACCTAGTAGACAGAACGCACTTCTCAGCCTACTATGCAAGGCCCGATTTGCCTAATAAGCCAAGTTTTCATGAATTATTTGTTTTTCGACTACCTAACGTACCTTACCTAACCTAACCTAACTTTTTCGGCTACCTAACCTAGCCTAACCTATAAAGATAGGTTAGGTTAGGTTAGGTAGGGTTGGTTAGTTTCGGTCATATATCTATGTTAATTTTAACTCCAATAAAAAAAATCGTCCTCAAACATAATGAAATGGGTATCTTTATCACTTCATAAGAAAAAAATTAGAGAAAATATATTAATTAAGGAAAACTTGGCTTATTAGGCAAATCGGGCCTTGCATAGTAGGCTGAGAAGTGCGTTCTGGCTACTAGGTACGACATATATATATATATATATATATATATATATATATATATATATATATATATATATGTCGTACCTAGTAGCCAGAACGCACTTCTCTGCCTACTATGCAAGGCTCGATTTGCCTAATAAGCCAGAAGATCTGCAACCGTCCAACCTGATCATCATGGACAAACCCCAGGTGTGTAACTCTGTAATGGATAATCCCATCTTTATGTATGTTTCAGCAGAGGTCCAAGAAAGTGATGAAGTTTCTCCTCCGGTTTTGGTGACCACCCGTGCACAAGCTGCACGCCCGCAACCAGCTGACTCTACTGCAACCGCTGTCCCTCAAGACCTACAGAATCTACCACCGAATCTTACTAGTTTGGAGTTCCGTAAGTTACAGAGGGAGGATCCATCATTAACACCATTGTTCTTCCAGGCTGAGACACAACCTGACAGTATCCCTGGGTTCTTCCTAAAGAATCAGTTGCTCTACCGCAGGTACAAACCCAGTAAGCTGAGGGAGGATGACGATTGGGCAAATGTCGAACAGCTAGTGGTTCCCACCAGCCTACGGCCCGATATTCTACACCGGGCCCACAGAGCACTTTCTCACTATGGTTTTAACAAAACCTACCACGGAATCAGACAAGACTACTACTGGCCAGGTATGGTTAAAAACGTCAAAAGTTACGTGCATCAGTGTCATACATGTCAGATGGCAGGTAAACCTAACATCTCTATTCCTAAGGCACCGTTGAATCCTATCCCAGTGCCTGCAGAACCTTTCCACAGACTCATCATAGACTGTGTTGGTCCTTTACCCCGGATCAGTTCTGGCAACGCCTATATACTAACTATCCTGTGTCCTACCACCAGATTCCCCATAGCAGTTCCGGTAAAGAACATTATGGCTGCTACTGTGGTAAAACAACTATTGAAGATCTTCACCCAGTATGGATTTTCAAGGGAGGTTCAAAGTGACTGTGGCACCAACTTCACCAGTGATCTCTTCAAGAAGACACTGGAAGAGTTCAATATCACACAGGTATTGTCCAGCCCCTATCATCCTGCTTCACAGGGTTCTCTTCAACGTAATCATCAGACTATTAAAGCACTCCTAAAGAAATTTTGCAATGAAACCTTGAAGGACTGGGATAAACAACTTGATCTCGTTATGTTCATTTACAGAAGTCTCCCCAATGAGTCTCTAGGAGTATCTCCTTATGAGATGCTCTACGGGCGTAAGTGCCGTACTCCTCTCAAAGCTTTTAAAGACTCTACTTAATGCCACCTTCAGTGACCCTCAGAATGTGCCCCAGTTTCTTCAAAACTTAAAACACATTCTAGAGAGAGTACGTAAATTTGGTAATGACAATCTATTGAAAGCACAGGAGAGGATGAAGACTCATTTTGACCAAAGCAGCATATTAAGGAAATTTAAACCAGGAGACTTCGTGTTGGCATACTTTCCTATCCCAGGTTCTCCATTGCAAAACAAGTTTTCAGGACCCTACCGCATCAAAGAGTGCAGAAACAACCACAACTACGTTCTTGAGACTCCAGATCTCAAGATCGAAAGACCCAGTTGTGCCACGTCAACCTCCTGAAGCAGTATCAAGGTACTCCCCCCACTGTATTGGTATCATTATCCACATTTAAAGGTCCATACCTCCACAGTGAGACCTTCCCTGCTTCTCCTCCCGAAAGCACTAACACTGAGTCAGTGCCTTCCAACTCGGAAATCCTAACTGATCTTCATACCTATTTGCAGGACTATGATAGTGCTCCTTTGTTAAGTTCTAATCTCATTCTCCCCTCGCCAGATATCACGAAGCCGTTCATCCTCCATGTCGACGCCAGAAGTACCGGCATCTGGGACGTCCTGATACAACAACGAGGCGAGGAGGTTCTACCTGTTAGCTACTACAGCTACAAGTTAAACCCACACCAGAAGAATTACAGCACTATCGAAAAGGAGCTACTCTCCATCGTCCTGAATTTACAGCACTTTGCATCGTACCTACAAGGTGCTCGGTCTACCACCATCTACTCGGACCACAATTCCCTACGCTTCTTGCAGCAAGCCAAATTCAACAATCAACGACTTCTACGATGGGCTTTATATCTGCAGAATTTTAACCTGGAGATCTTCTACATCAAAGGTTCTGATAACATCATAGCAGACGCCCTCTCCAGAGTCTATGAGGTAGAGATAGCTCCACCTACCACTCTACCACCTGAAGACGTAACTTCACCCGTCAGTGCAGGCTTCGGGAGAGAGTTGCGACGATAATCTCTTTCAAGAGAGATTGAGCCTGCTCTTCTCTACATCAAGTTACGTATATTATACAACAATAAGATGCTACCTTCAAGATACGTCTACCAGTAGCACAAAACGTTTTGACCAGGAGGCAAACGTACCCAAGACTCACCCCCTTTCTCCACACTCCCTCCACACCGGCTCGTCATCAACCAGCCAACTACCCTTCCCAGCCTGCCTGCTCCTGATTGGTGACTCGCCGACTGCACACCTGCACTTCTGCACCTCAGCGCCCTCTATCTGAGTCGATGTCTGGGCTTGAACCAGCCATTGAAGTCAGAATATCCTTGTGCTCTCAAGAAGTGAACAACTAACTGATATACGCTGTGTATCAGGTGGATGTTTCTCAGCTAGCGCCATATTCTCAGCACCTGATTATTTTTCACTGTGTATTTATATATTTGTAGAGTAACTTCATCCCTATTATTCATTTATGTTATATGTTTTTGACTTGTTTGTTTGCACTGTACATAGCCAAGGGATTGTCTTTGTTTATAATTTGTTTTCTATATTAATTAAAGTTTCATTGTTCATACTATGTGTTTTGCGTGTCTTCCCTTACTTTACCACAGATAAACAGGCAAGCAGTCTTATCTTTTTTTTTGTAAGTGTGACTAGGCATTGACACCTGCCATTGGAGGACTGCCGAACATCTACACTACTACACTTTCCCGTCACAATATATGTATATATATATGTCGTACCTAGTAGCCAGAACGCACTTCTCTGCCTACTATGCAAAGCCCGATTTGCCTAATAAGCCAAGTTTTTATGAATTAATTGTTTTTCGACTACCTAATCTTCCTAATCTAACCTAACCTAACATTTTCGGCTACTTAACCTAACCTATAAAGATAGGTTTGGTTAGGTTAGGTAGGGTTGGTTAGGTTCCGTCCTATATCTACGTTAATTTTAACTCCAATAAAAAAAATTGACCCCATACATAATGAAATGGGTAGCTTTATCATTTCATAAGTAAAAAATTAGAGAAAACATATTAACTCAGGAAAACTTGGCTTATTAGGCAAATCTGGCCTTGCATAGTAGGCCGAGAAGTGCGTTCTGGCTACTAGGTACGACATATATATATATATATATATATATATATATATATATATATATATATATATATATATATATATATATATATATATATATATATATATATAAGCCTGAATGGTCCCCAGGACAATATGCAACTGAAAACTCACACCCCAGAAGTGACTCGAACCCATACTCCCAGAAGCAACGCAACTGGTATGTACAAGACGCCTTAATCCACTTGACCATCACGACCGGACTAATGAGGTGATAGCCTAGGCTATTAGAACCACCCCACCGCCGGCACTCGGATAGTAATCTTGGGCATAGCATTTTACCAAATCACCTCATTCTTTGGGGCACACGTGAGGAACACAAATGCGAACAAGCCTGAATGGTCCCCAGGACAATATGCAACTGAAAACTCACACCCCTCGGCTATCACCTCATTAGTCCGGTCGTGATGGTCAAGTGGATTAAGGCGTCTTGTACATACCAGTTGCGTTGCTTCTGGGAGTATGGGTTCGAGTCACTTCTGGGGTGTGAGTTTTCAGTTGCATATTGTCCTGGGGACCATTCAGGCTTGTTCGCATTTGTGTTCCTCACGTGTGCCCCAAAGAATGAGGTGATTTGGTAAAATGCTATGCCCAAGATTACTATCCGAGTGCCGGCGGTGGGGTGGTTCTAATAGCCTCGGCTATCACCTCATTAGTCCGGTCGTGATGGTCAAGTGGATTAAGGCGTCTTGTACATACCAGTTGCGTTGCTTCTGGGAGTATGGGTTCAAGTCACTTCTGGGGTGTGAGTTTTCAGTTGCATATTGTCCTGGGGACCATTCAGGCTTGTTCGCATTTGTGTTCCTCACGTGTGCCCCAAAGAATGAGGTGATTTGGTAAAATGCTATGCCCAAGATTACTATCCGAGTGCCGGTGGTGGGGTGGTTCTAATAGCCTCGGCTATCACCTCATTAGTCCGGTCGTGATGGTCAAGTGGATTAAGGCATCTTGTACATACCAGTTGCGTTGCTTCTGGGAGTATGGGTTCGAGTCACTTCTGGGGTGTGAGTTTTCAGTTGCATATTGTCCTGGGGACCATTCAGGCTTGTTCGCATTTGTGTTCCTCACGTGTGCCCCAAAGAATGAGGTGATTTGGTAAAATGCTATGCCCAAGATTACTATCCGAGTGCCGGCGGTGGGGTGATATATATATATATATATATATATATATATATATATATATATATATATATATATATATGTCGTACCTAGTAGCCAGAACGCACTTCTCGGCCTACTATGCAAGGCCAGATTTGCCTAATAAGCCAAGTTGTCCTGAATTAACATATTTTCTCTAATTTTTTTCTTATGAAATAATAAAGCTACCCATTTCATTATGCATGAGGTCAATTTTTTTTATTGGTGTTAAAATTAACGTAGATATGTGACCGAACCTAACCAACCCAACCTAACCTAACCTAACCTATCTTTATAGGTTAGGTTAGGTTAGGTAGCCGAAAATGTTAGGTTAGCTTAGGTTAGGTAGGTTAGGTAGTCGAAAAACAAATAATTCATGAAAACTTGGCTTATTAGGCAAATCGGGCCTTGCATAGTAGGCTGACAAGTGCGTTCTGGCTACTAGGTACGACATATATATATATATATATATATATATATATATATATATATATATATATATATATATATATATATATATATATATATATATATATATATATATATATATATATGTCGTACCTTGTAGCCAGAACTCACTTCTCAGCCTACTATGCAAGGCCCGATTAGCCTAATAAGTCAAGTTTTCATGAATTAAGGCTTTTTCGTCTGCCTAACCAACCTAACCTAACCTAACCTAGCTTTTTTTGGCTACCTAACCTAACCTTACCTATATATATAGGTTAGGTTAGGTTAGGTAGGGTTGGTTAGGTTCGGTCATATATCTACGTTAATTTTAACTCCAATAAAAAAAAATTGAGTTCATACATAGTGAAAAGGGTAGCTTTATCATTTCATAAGAAAAAAATTATAGCAAATATATTAATTCTGGAAAACTTGGCTTATTAGGCAAATCGGGCCTTGAATAGTAGGCTGAGAAGTGCGTTCTGGCTACTAGGTACGACATATATATATATATATATATATATATATATATATATATATATATATATATATATATATATATATATATATATATATATATTTATATATATATATAGTTATGTCGGAAAATCCGACACCATTTAATAATCATACAGATAATAGCTGTATTACCAACAAGTTACCCATAGAAAACGTAACTTGTAGTGGAATTACCATCTAAAGAAAACGGGATATCATCACCACATACCATTATAATTCACCAGCTATTCTGCTGGGAATTATTCTTAAATACATTAGTCTTTGGACTTTACCATCATAAAAACATCTTATATAAATTAACTTAATTATCAATATTAAAGTAGAGTAAATGTGACCCTTCTATCACTTTCTGAAATCTGGACAAAGTAGGCCAGGCGTCAGGGAGGAAGGAGGGCAGCCATTGTTGTGTCACCTCCGAGACGTGTGGAGCAAATTTAGCTCCTATCATATCTGGACAATGTCGGCCAGTAACGTCAATAGTATGGAGTGTTAAACAGCCATTGTTTATATTGAGACCAGAGGCTCACACGGGAGCAAATTCGGCTCCTGTTAATTTTACTTGGACGTAGTGTTATGGAAACCAAAGGTACCATCTCCAACACGATGTCTACAATTCAAGTTAAGTGTTCTTTCCGAAACCCATGTATCTTTCATTTATGGCCATTAATGTCATTATATAGGGTGACCCGGTTAGAGCACGTGGAAGCCTCAAACTAAAGGTAATTAAGCCAGGTCTTCATGTTCCATGTACAGTTTTCTCTGAAATACTTGTCATATATAGGATTCTGGCTTCACAGCTAGCGCACTTTTGACAGGTCAAGACGAGGAAGCAAGATTTGTGCACCAGTTACTGGGTGATATGGAAGCTACCTCAAAGAGGATAATTTGGTGTCTACACCCTAGTTATATCTGGTGGACTAACCTGCTGTACTATAAGATAAGGAACCTCTTCAATGTTTAATAATGTGTAGTTAATACTGTAGTTTGATTGGCTGCATATATATTCAATTAATAAACCCCCCCTAATGTGTAGAGGATCGATTTGTGAGATTATGAGATTATTGCAGAAATACAGTCCACTTAACATTATACAAATTGCTATCGAAGTATATAAATTAACGTAAATATAAATTCATATAAATTAAATAAATATAAATCTCACAGGTTGGTTCCCACATTATTTGGTCCTTCGAACCGGATTATTCGGTCCTTTGAACCCACATTTGGTCATCTTAGTACCGGATGAACCAGTTAACCAGTGGATTCATTAAATAAACTAGTGCAGTGTTATTTAAACAAAGCCAGCCAGTCAAAGACAGCGGCGAAGCCTCGTGGGAGCTCAGGAGCCTCCCTCAACTGAGTTCAGCTTCGTCAGCGGTTTCATGCACACCCACAGATATTTGGTGGCGTGTTATTTCGTGAAATGACAGCGCTAATATAGAAGCCAGCCAAATTAGTGGCTGTGACTTCGCAAGATTGTTCACGGATTTCGTGGTGTTACATTTCGCGAGAGATTATCTACGAATTTTGTGGACTTTATTTCGCGAGGTCACTAATAATATTTAATACTTCTTGATAATATTAGAAGTTTCATAGAGGCTAATTAAGAGGCTATTATCAATAATTGTGTATATTATTTCTCCAAAATAGAGAATTATTTAATATATATTGCACTAGTGATCACAGTATAATATTTACTAATTGCCAACCCACAACAGGGTAGGATATGACTAGTTGAACTATTATCGTTCATCCTAGTCCCATTATTACCATAGTCAGTTGTACTATATTGATCAACCTAACACCATTAATGAATGGTCCAGACCCTATTTTGGGTGTAATTTTTATCAACTCGAATTGAGTTGTATATATAATAATTTACTTATGATCATTACACCTTTGAGTGATTAATTAGTGTCTCTACCATCCTAGGGTGATATAGAAGAGCTAACCTAAAGGTACTTCCAGTGACACTGGTTTATCACTCAAATCATTAGTGTGTATGATTGTATATATATAATGTGTATTAATTTTAAGTGCTAACCTCTAGTAGAGGTAGGATTATTGCCTAGTGAGTGCAGAATTTACCCTAGGCTATCATTAGTGTTTGTTCAGTATTATGAGCAGCCCAAGTACAAGTCCCACAAGGCTTCACCAACGAGCCAGTATGGATAATGCAGGGAGAATGAAAAGAACCCTTGCAGGTCTTAAAGGCCACTTAACAAGACAGATCAAGAAATGTGAAGATTTGTCACAACAATCAACAGTTGATTATGCTGACCTGGAAAGCTATTATCAAGCAGCTGCAGGTAAATTTGAGCAAATCAAATGCCAAATGGCTGTCCTTGTAGGGACAGACTACTACCATCAATTCATTGGTTGCCCTACTAAATATCAGGGTATAACCATGTTAAACTCTGCAGGAGGTAAATTACTCTCAGGCCCAGTATCAAGCCTGAGGAGACCTATGCCTCCAGATAAACAATACCAGTAGAGATCTAAATTTGTCAGCTGATTATATTTCTCCAGTTGCATTATACTAAGGAGATTACAGCTGACTATACCAACAGAGGTTGATGTTAGTATCATCATTTGAAGCTGAAGATGAGTTCATGAGGCCTCAGTGGCAAATCAGTGAACAGTAGCCTAAAACAGCTACAAGTCACTGCGACCAATGTCACTGAACCCACTGCAGTCTCAGAACCATACTTTACTTTAATGATGAGCTATTCAATCTTCTGAATCAATTAACTAAATTAAACCCCAATAAATCTGATGACTGATTTGATACATTTATTATTTAATCAAGATGTATTCCATGGGCCTCAGTGTTTATATATCAGTGACCAGTTACCTGAAGAAACTTCAAGTTATATCTAATGTCACTGATCTCACTGCAGTCCCTGAATCATACTTGACTGTAGTACTTGATCACATCCAGTCTTCTGGGTTAAATAATATGTATTAAGGCTTGAATATTAGCCTTTCAAGAGTTAACAGGGAAATGAGATCGCATTAGACTTCTAACCCCTACAACTCTAGTACGGGACATCCGTCCTGTACGAACAGACGCACAAATGTGTGATTACTAACTACTAACATCAAATTAATCTAATAATTCGAAGGAGGAGTATCGGTGTTCGTCTGTTCTAAATAGGACTTCGACCCGTGAGCAGCCCCCTGGGGAATTATGTCGGAAAATCCGACACCATTTAATAATCATACAGATAATAGCTGTATTACCAACAAGTTACCCATAGAAAACGTAACTTGTAGTGGAATTACCATCTAAAGAAAACGGGATATCATCACCACATACCATTATAATTCACCAGCTATTCTGCTGGGAATTATTCTTAAATACATTAGTCTTTGGACTTTACCATCATAAAAACATCTTATATAAATTAACTTAATTATCAATATTAAAGTAGAGTAAATGTGTCCCTTCTATCACTTTCTGAAATCTGGACAAAGTAGGCCAGGCGTCAGGGAGGAAGGAGGGCAGCCATTGTTGTGTCACCTCCGAGACGTGTGGAGCAAATTTAGCTCCTATCATATCTGGACAATGTCGGCCAGTAACGTCAATAGTATGGAGTGTTAAACAGCCATTGTTTATATTGAGACCAGAGGCTCACACGGGAGCAAATTCGGCTCCTGTTAATTTTACTTGGACGTAGTGTTATGGAAACCAAAGGTACCATCTCCAACACGATGTCTACAATTCAAGTTAAGTGTTCTTTCCGAAACCCATGTATCTTTCATTTATGGCCATTAATGTCATTATATAGGGTGACCCGGTTAGAGCACGTGGAAGCCTCAAACTAAAGGTAATTAAGCCAGGTCTTCATGTTCCATGTACAGTTTTCTCTGAAATACTTGTCATATATAGGATTCTGGCTTCACAGCTAGCGCACTTTTGACAGGTCAAGACGAGGAAGCAAGATTTGTGCACCAGTTACTGGGTGATATGGAAGCTACCTCAAAGAGGATAATTTGGTGTCTACACCCTAGTTATACCTGGTGGACTAACCTGCTGTACTATAAGATAAGGAACCTCTTCAATGTTTAATAATGTGTAGTTAATACTGTAGTTTGATTGGCTGCATATATATTCAATTAATAAACCCCCCCTAATGTGTAGAGGATCGATTTGTGAGATTATGAGATTATTGCAGAAATACAGTCCACTTAACATTATACAAATTGCTATCGAAGCATATAAATTAACGTAAATATAAATTCATATAAATTAAATAAATATAAATCTCACAGGTCGGTTCCCACAATTTATATATATATATATATATATATATATATATATATATATATATATATATATATATATATATATATATATGACAATGTCAGACCACGGAGGAAAAATGAAACAGGAAATTTCCTTAAGTACTTTCGTATATTAAATACATCTTCAGAAGGAGATGTATTTAATATACGAAAGTACTTAAGGAAATTTCCTGTTTCATTTTTCCTCCGTGGTCTGACATTGTCACATTCTTAATCACGTGTTTATTTTCGTGATATACAAACACACATATATATATATATATATATATATATATATATATATATATATATATATATATATATATATATATATATATATATATATATATTTATATATATATATATATATATATATATATATATATATATGCAATTGACGATCACAAAACACTGATCATTTTATGCGGAAAATCCACAGAGAAATATGAAATTTTCATATTCCATATTTCATATTTCCCTGTGGATTTTCCGCATATATATATATATATATATATATATATATACATATGTCGTACCTAGTAGCCAGAACTCACTTCTCAGCCTACTATTCAAGGCCCGATTTGCCTAATAAGCCAAGTTTTCCTGAATTAATATATTTACTATAATTTTTTTCTTATGAAATGATAAAGCAACCCTTTTCTCTATGTATGAGGTCAATTTTTTTTTATTGGAGTTAAAATTAACGTAGATATATGACCGAACCTAACCAACCCTACCTAACCTAACCTAACCTATATTTATAGGTAAGGTTAGGTTAGGTAGCCAAAAAAAGCTAGGTTAGGTTAGGTTAGGTAGGTTAGGTAGACGGAAAAACATTAATTCATGAAAACTTGGCTTATTAGGCAAATCGGGCCTTGAATAGTAGGCTGAGAAGTGCGTTCTGGCTATTAGGTACGACATATATATATATATATATATATATATATATATATATATATATATATATATATATATATATGTCGTACCTAGTAGCCAGAACGCACTTCTCAGCCTACTATGCAAGGCCCGATTTGCCTAATAAGCCAAGTTTTCATGAATTAATGTGTTTTCGACAACCTAACCTACCTAACCAAACCTAACCTAACTTTTTTGGCTACCTAACCTAACCTAACCTATAAAGATAGGTTAGGTTAGGTAGGGTTGGTTAGGTTCGGTCATATATCTACGTTAATTTTAACTCCAATAAAAAAAAATTGACCTCACACGTAATAAATGGGTAGCTTTATCATTTCATAAGAAAAAAAATAGAGAAAATATATTAATTCAGGAAAACTTGGCTTATTAGGCAAATCGGTCCTTTCATAGCCCGATTAGTTATATATATATATATATATATATATATATATATATATATATATATATATATATATATATATATATATATATATATATATATAACTAATATATATATATATATATATATATATATATATATATATATATATATATAACTGGGGTGTGAGTTTTCAGTTGCATATTGTCCTGGGGACCATTCAGGCTTGTTCGCATTTGTGTTCCTCACGTGTGCCCCAAAGAATGAAGTGATTTGGTAAAATGCTATGCCCAAGATTACTATCCGAGTGCCGGCGGTGGGGTGGTTCAAATAGCCTCGGCTATCACCTCATTATGTCCGGTCGTGATGGTCAAGTGGATTAAGGCGTCTTGTACATACCAGTTGCGTGGCTCCTGGGAGTATGGGTTCGAGTCACTTCTGGGGTGTGAGTTTTCAGTTGCATATTGTCCTGGGGACCATTCAGGTTTGTTCGCATTTGTGTTCCTCACGTGTGCCCCAAAGAATGAAGTGATTTGGTAAAATGCTATGCCCAAGATTACTATCCGAGTGCCGGCGGTGGGGTGGTTCAAATAGCCTCGGCTATCACCTCATTATGTCCGGTCGTGATGGTCAAGTGGATTAAGGCGTCTTGTACATACCAGTTGCGTGGCTCCTGGGAGTATGGGTTCGAGTCACTTCTGGGGTGTGAGTTTTCAGTTGCATATTGTCCTGGGGACCATTCAGGCTTGTTCGCATTTGTGTTCCTCACGTGTGCCCCAAAGAATGAAGTGATTTGGTAAAATGCTATGCCCAAGATTACTATCCGAGTGCCGGCGGTGGGGTGGTTCAAATAGCCTCGGCTATCACCTCATTATGTCCGGTCGTGATGGTCAAGTGGATTAAGGCGTCTTGTACATACCAGTTGCGTGGCTCCTGGGAGTATGGGTTCGAGTCACTTCTGGGGTGTGAGTTTTCAGTTGCATATTGTCCTGGGGACCATTCAGGCTTGTTCGCGTTCGCATATATATATATATATATATATATATATATATATATATATATATATATATATATATATATATATATATATATTTATATATATATATATTTATATATATATATATATATATATATATATATATATATATATATATATATATATTTATATATATATATATTTATATATATATATATATATATATATATATATATATATATATATATATATATATATATATATATATATATATATATATATATATATATATATATATATGCAATTGACGATCACAAAACACTGATCATTTTATGCGGAAAATCCACAGAGAAATATGAAATTTTCATATTCCATATTTCATATTTCCCTGTGGATTTTCCGCATATATATATATATATATATATATATATATATATATATATATATATGTCGTACCTAGTAGCCAGAACGCACTTCTCAGCCTACTATGCAAGGCCCGATTTGCCTAATAAGCCAAGTTTTCATAAATTAATTGTTTTTCGACAACCTAACCTACCTAACCTAACCTAACCTAACTTTTTCGGCTACCTAACCTAACCTCACCTATAAAGATAGGTTAGGTTAGGTTAGGTAGGGTTGGTTAGGTTCGGTCATATATCTACGTTAATTTTAACTCCAATAAAATTTTTTTTACCTCATACATAATGAAATGGGTAGCTTTATCATTTCATAAGAAAAAAATTAGAGAAAACATATTAGTTCAGGAAAACTTGGCTTATTAGGCAAATCGGGCCTTGCATAGTAGGCCGAGAAGTGCGTTCTGGCTACTAGGTACGACATATATATATATATATATATATATATATATATATATATATATATATATATATATATATATATATATATATATATATATATATATATATATATGTCGTACCTAATAGCCAGAACGCACTTCTCAGCCTACTATGCAAGGCCCGATTTGCCTAATAAGCCAAGTTTTCCTCAATTATTATGTTTTCTCTAACTTTTTTCTTATGAAATGATAAAACTACCCATTTCATTATGTATGAGGTCAATTTTTTTTATTGGAGTTAAAATTAACATAGATATATGACCGAACCTAACCAACCCTACCTAACCTAACCTAACCTATCTTTATAGGTTAGGTTAGGTTAGGTAGCCAAAAATGTTTGGTTAGGTTAGGTTAGGTAGGTTAGGTAGTCGAAAAAACATTAATTCATGAAAACTTGGCTTATTAGGCAAATCGGGCCTTGAATAGTAGGCTGAGAAGAGCGTTCTGGCTATTAGGTACGACATATATATATATATATATATATATATATATATATATATATATATATATATATATATATATATATATATATTTCTGGTGTGGTGATTATGAGTCCTATTACATCTGTCCATGGAGAGTTTCAGAGCAGGGTTTGCATTTAAGAACAGGGGTTTTGTAAATGTAGAAGGTACAAGAGAATGTGTGGAGTGAGGTTATGTTTAGCATGTTTAGGGATTTAAACAAGGGGGCTGAGTGTTGTTTGAAAGCAGAGTTTGTTATTGTTCTGATAGCAGATTTTTGCTGGATGATGATGGACTTGAGGTGGTTTACAGTGGTTGAACCGTATGCACAGGTACCATAATTAAAATAGGGATAGATTGTGCGTAATATAGTGAGAGGAGAACAGAGTTAGGTACATAATATCTGATTTTAGAGAGTATACCAACAGTTTTAGAGACTTTCTTAGTTATGTGTTGTATGTGGGTGGGTGTTGAAGTTGAGTCTCTTACCTAAGTATAGGTCAAGAAACTTTCCATCATTTTTATTACTGATGTTAACATTGTCTGTCTGAAGCTGAGTTGCATTTGTTGATTTGCTTCTAAATAAGATGTAGTAGGTCTTTTCTATGTTTAGTGTAGTTACAAAATTCAGTATAAGTCGTCACATCATAAATGGGTTCGAGATTGACCACAAGTACAGATAGGACAATAAAGAGAAACAGGAACATTTGTGGAAACTTTGGGACCGTTACGAGGAAAAACAGATAAGCACCTCACAGTTCCTCAAGGAGTGTTCGCGTTTTATCCCAGGAAGTTCCTGAACAATATGAAGTATGTTCTCTCAATATTTATATTTTAGGTGATGAATGTAATAACTGTATAGACGCAACACATTAACTGTAACTCTTCTATTAACCTGTAATATAAAATAATATTGGCAATTATTTTTTTTATTAAAAAGAATTCCAACCTCCAATGTTAAATAATATAATTTAAACGCTATTTAAGTTGCAGTGCAAGCAGTCTGTTTACTGGTTGCTATTTGACTTAAGTTAGTTGTAAATTATAATGTAAAAATATCCACTGAGGGCTAATTAAAACTGTTTATGACCATGTAATCTATTTTTTGCGGCACTTTCATAGGTTGAGTATTGGGTGCATAATAAATTGGCCTCCATCGGCGGCAAAAACCAGGGTTTTTTGCCGATCTTCCAGCAGATCATGTGTTAAAAACTGATCAAGTGTTTGTTCAAAACACTTGCAAAAACCGATCATTTACAAATTGTTCACTCAATGGGTTTAGGACCTGAACCCAAAGGTTCATTAAGCTAAGCCATTTACATTTGCTAGGATCTATAGTTACAAACAGTCATGCAACGGATTAATATATATTTGTGTTACATGTACAAAACCTAGTTTCTATATGTGTTTCAAACTCACACTGTAACTTGTGCTACCCACTCCCCCAATAATAGTACTTAAAACATGCAACTTCACCAGTGTAATTGTTTCCGTCAATTTACATTGTAGCTATTATGTTCAACTCAAATCTTGCTACAATGTACCTCTTTAACAAATGTTATGTACTCTCACAATCCAATGTACCTTCTATATAAATAAATAGATTTCAACTGTAAGAGGTATGGTTTGCACCTTGTTATTCTAATAAGGGGTGTCTTATCTGATAAGAGTCCAACCCCTTGGGTTTGGTTGCAGCGACGGTCTCGCTTCATGCTGGTCGGCGTTTAATCTCCGACACCATTCCTTCCCTTCCCCTGTGTTATCCTAAATCCTTATCCTGACCTCTTCCAAGTTCTATAAGGTTGTAAATACTTAGCGCTTTCCCCCTGATAGTTCCCTTCCCTTCCCGTCTTTGATAACAAACACAGTAATAAAAACAATCCGCTAAGCACTGTTAATGGAAGCGCTAATTATATGATCAAGTGCCATGTATTTATTTATCTTCTTATCAACTTCTATTGTCTCGTTTTAGTAATAATAGTGTCTTGGAAGACGAGAACAGCAGCGAACATAAACCAACGCATATGTATATACGAAAGGGTTCGTGTGTACAAACTTGTCAGTGAACGAACTTATTTTTTTGTGTACTGAATCGACGGTGTCCAAAACTGTCGTAGACGAAGTGACCAGTCCCCCAACGATCAGCTGACGCCGTAAACACAACATCCCGCCCTGCAGTGTGGCAAGTCTCCCTCTAAAACACGCCTCTGTTTAGTCGCCGCTCCTCTATCTACACCACAACGCAACAAACACCTTTGAAACCTTGTCATTCTCAACATAAACGCGTCTCCAAACATTTGTACTCGTGCAGTCATCGGGAGGATAAATAAACCCTTCATGCAAACTGCACGTACCATCAAGAAGGAAGCGCTAAGACAGTCTGTTTGTATTTGCCTGCATATAACAGCCATTGGCAAGAGAAAACCTTCAGAGAAACTGCGCGTTCATAAAGAAGATAGCTCACTATATTACTGAATTTGGCGCCTGCTTGATACACTATCTTGGCAGCCTGCACGACGTGACTATCAGCAAGCACCAGTATGCTGGCAGCCTTGAACCTCACCAGGATGCTCTCCACCCGCTCCTCGGCCGTGACCAGCAAGAAAATAGATTTTTTTTATGATGTAATATCACCATACGCTTGGTTTGCATTCGAGGTAAGGTTACATATATTTGTGTATTTGTTATATTAGTTGGGATGTGATGGGTATTGTAGTACAATTTGCTCCTTGACTTACAGTGGAAGATCCCGGGATTCCGGGTTCGATTCCCGGGCAAAATATGAATGGTTGGGCAAGTCAACCACCGTGCTGCGTGGACTAAAAATATGACATTCCCGTGGTGCACTGAAAATAAAATATTTCCATTTTTTTTCTCTGCCTATATTAATAAAGTGCAGTCTCTGACCACAAGAAATTAAAAAAATATATTGTATGTGACATACTTTAGCCGTGATGAAGCTGAGAAGTTGAGCAAATTATAGGCGCCTAGTGATGAAGCTCACGGGGTCACTCGACCCTGCCAGTGGCAGTTACCGCGAATATAAATTGTCAGAATTATTTTGATGTTTCTCTTTCATTTCTTCTCTGGTTTTGTGCTGTAATATTATTCAAAAGTGTGGAATTTATATAGTTCAATGTGTGGACCTTATTTTTCTTTCTTTCTGATGCGTAATTATGTATTTCTGTGGATGTTGTGTGGTGCTGTTAACTTATGTGTCACTGTATTTCTCTATATGTTATGTAAAGCTGGTTATAGTTATGTACTTCCGACTCTCTGTGTGTGATTTACCAGGCAGGGTGTATTGTTGTACTGCTATGTATGGGTATATGGTTTGTGGAGCTGGTGGATTTTTTTGTTTTTGTGTACTTACAGCCTTCTGGATATGTTTATGGGTGTGCTTCCTGGGTTTAGTTCATGGCTTCCCTTGTTCGTGTTTCTGTACTTTTTTATTTCATGCCCTTAATGTTTTGTGTGTGTGCAGTGCCCGATTTGTGGTTGTATATTCTTTGTGCTATTTATTGTGTGTGTTTCATTCTTTGTGTCCTTATTGTGTGTATCCTGCTTGTAGTTATGTATTGTTACTCTGTTATGTGTGTACTGTTTTTTATGTTTTGTTTCATTAGGTACTTGCCTGTTTTGTTCTTTGACTATTTTGTACTTATTATTATAAATAAAAAATAAATGTGTGGAGCATCGCTTTACTCAAAAATTTGGGGCTCAAATATGTTCTATGTATATTCTACGATCAATCAAACAGTGTTTTTGTTGTTATTACACTATATACACACATTGTAAATACCTTGATGTTTTGTTAATAGGAACGGCCTCGTATGGGCCAATTGGCCCTCTGCAGTTCTTATTCCTACTACTATCTCCTCTACTACACTTTGCTCCTCACCTCTCTCTAGTCTATTTATTGCCTGCATCTACTTCCTCATAACAATCGACTTGAGAATGGTCCAGGACGGACCGAAATGTCGTCGTCCCTTCACTTTCTAGTGTGTGGTCTGGTCAACTTACTTTAGCCACGTTGTGACTTATCGCCTGCAATGTATATACCTATCTACATGTTTGTGCACCATACTGAACCACAAAGATCATGTGTTAAGAATTTATATACACAGAAGAAGAATCCAAGGTCAACCTAGCGGCCACGACCGGAGTGTGCTCTTGGTCACTATGCTCAAAATTATGGGCTCATAAATGTTCCATGTATATTCTACGATCAATCGGTGTTTTTGCTGTCATTACACTATATACAATACATTTGGAAGGGCCGTGTTAGGGCTCCTGGTTCTTCCGGTCGGGGTGGGCTGTTGGTGCCAGTTTCTGAGCCAGCGCTTCCTTTGTAGCCGGCGTCGTCTGGTCGGTGCAAGTAAGTAATTATCAAAAGAAGGCACCAAACCGGGAAGGCTATGTAGCACCAGTCTGGTCGGTGCAATGCTGTCTGCTCGTCGGCCGGCTTCTCGTAAGGGGCATCAGCCCTTTCACGGTTGCCCCGTTGAGAGGGCGATGGGGGGGGGGAAGGGAAAGGAACTATCAGGGAAAGCCCCAAGCCATTACGACATTATATATATATAGCACTGGGAAGGGGTCAGGATAAGGATTTAGGATAGGACGAGGACAAGGAATGGTGCCCGACCACTTGGACGGTCGGGGATAGAACGCCGACCTGCATGAAGCGAGACCGTCGCTCTACCGTCCAGCCCAAGTTGTTGGACTGGAGGGTTGGGGAGGCTAACACTGTTTGTTCACACCTGGTCCCCACGATTTGTGGGCATTTCGTGTCGTGTCCTCCGGCCTGTGGTGGCGTTGGGTGGCATCTCCTGGATGCCTTGCCCCTCCTTTCGGATGAACATTCTGTCCCAGGTCCGGCTTCATGTGGAGCTGGGTGCTTGGATGGTATCTCTGGACCTCCGAGATGCGAATTGGCACATCACAGTTCATCCAGGGTTCAGGGACTGGCTAAGTTCCGTTGTGGAGCGGGAGGCTTACTGCTTTCATAGCCTTACTTTTGGCTTGAATCTGGCACCTCGCGTATTCACGCGTCTTACCCAGATAATGGTAAACTGTCTACTTCTGCTAGGGATACGGGTTCTGGCCTACCGCGACGACTGGTTGGTGTGAGCTCCCAGCTGGCCTGCTTGTCTGCTCGCCAGGTGTGTAGTTCTTTCTCAGCTCGCTGGGATCGGGTTCCTCGTGAACTGGAGGAAGTCCCATCAGTTTCCATCTCAGGTTCGGACCTCGTTGGATCTCGTGTGGGACTCTCGGCCTGTTTCCTTGTCTCTTTCTCCGGAGGCGTTGCTGAGGCTGTGGTTTCACCTTCAGCTGTATCAGGGAGAGGGGAGGCAGGGTTGTTCTGGGTCACTGGGCGGTTGCTCGAGCAGTTATGCGTGAGTCTGAACTTCACAGTGCTGGTTTACTCGTTGGGTCAGGTCTGGCTTCAACCTCTGTTCTGGTTCCTTCGGGGCCGTCCCTTCCACCTCTCTCGTGATCGCTGCATGAGTTCAGCCTCCAGGGGCTTGCGTTAGTTGCTACATTGTTTGCTTCCTCTTCGTTTTTTCTGGGTTCAGTGTCTTGGCGCCTATCAGAGCCCTCGCTTGATGTGTTCACCAATGCCCCATCTCTCAGTTGGTGCTTTGTGAACAGTATTCACTAGGCTGGCCAGGGACAGTGGACTCCTTCCCTTCGTTTTTATTATCCTGTCTGACAGGATATTGACATCTCCAATATCATAGCAGACAGGATATTGGAGCTGTCTCTTCGTAGGTTGTCTTCTATTTCTGATCGAGTTGTTTTGTCCTTTCTTTCTTGGTTGTTTCAGGACCGTCATTTGATGCCTAATGCCGTCGCCTCTTGTCTTGCAGCGCTGGCGGAGCTGATCCAGCTTGCATTCGGGGTAGATGTGTCACTTCCACCCCATTCTGTAAGCTTTCTTGTGCTTTGTTTCACCTCCGGCCTGCTTATGTGCTGCCTGAGCCGTCCTGGTCCTTGGACTGGGTGCTCCCTTTTTCCTCTTTTCCTCAGTTTGTGGTGGTCCCTTCGGTTCAAGACTATTTTTCTAAGGGGTTTCTGCTCTTTCGCTCCTGGTGGTTGGGTTGTTCGGTTGCAGCCATCTCCTCCTTTTCTGGCGAAGAACGAGATAGCAGCTTTCCGGAGGGGCCCTTGGGTCATTGATGCTTGGTTGGTCAGACCGGGGGTGCATCATGTGTTTTATCCTGCTGCGGCTCTTCGCCATTATCTGTGCTCCTCAGCTTCTGTGGCTAGGGTTGGCCACAGAACCCTGGAGGCTCCCTGGCACCCTTCCTCCCTCCGGTCGGCTGTTTTGTTTTGTTTTGATGCTCAGCCTCCAAACTGGAGGTGTGAGTAGCTGGCGTGTGGGATTCTGAGGCTCCCCCTCTCCCCCCTTCCCCTGCCAGGAAGGAGAGGGTGGCGCGGGCAAACAGCGAGGCGGCAGTGTATGACGTTTGTTTGTTTGCTTGTTACTTTAGATTTGGAGGAGTTCTGCCTCTGTTCGGTCTTCGGTTGCAATTGTCTTACCATGTAGGGTCTGTTTTGTTATGCCGACCTTTCAGTGTGCCTAACCCTGGTAAAAAAAAAATCATTTTTATTTATAAAACATAAACATGACAAGGAAAGCATTGACAACATTAAGGCACCGAAGCACCAAAAGAAAAACCTTACACCAGCACACACCACCCAACAACATGACACCAATTGACATGCAAGCAACACAGAACAAATACAGTACAGATGACACACCAAAAGCTGAACATACGTGAACAATAAAATACAGTGGACAATTTACATAGTGCAAACCGTAAATGAGAACCCATGAAACAAGCAAAATACATTAAAAAACACTATAATAAACTGCAGAACCCAGACGAGGTGCGCCAAGTTACATACATTAAAAACCACACTATGGCGAAAATAAACATTCATAAGCAAAGGTACAAAGTAAAAAATTTAAATGCACACACAACCCACGGAACACCCGGCACACACACACAGTACAGAAACACGTGATCGTTCGACCGGAACACACAGGAACCGTGAAACAAACGGCAACCACAACCCAGACATACATGAAAAAAACACCGGAATACGCAGGACCCGGCAAAAAAAAAAAAACACACACACAGAACACCATTAGAAACACAACACAGACGATAACCGGCTAACACACACGGAAAACACATTACAGTATGAACAAAACACGAAACAATGTACACAAAGGTCTAAACTAGGCAAACAAAACAACCACATTGCAGACAAAACAATAAGTTATAATCATTCCAGGAGCATAGAATGCAACCACAAAACTAAGCATATTTATCGGGAAACTCCCTCTTCGGAAACCGCAAGCAGTATGCCTCCCAAACGAGCTTGACATCATCAGACACCGGTCAACCAGGCGACGCACAAGGCTGAGGCATCAGCTCCGGCACCCCATAAACAAAACCTATCACCCTCGGCATCCAAATAGTATAGGGGCACCATGGCGCCGGATACACCCTGCTATCCACAGCAAGTTCCAAAGTCTGCGACGCATCGAGCGAGACTCCATTGGCCGATACCACAGGGAGGGCTGCAGCACGAGGGGTACGAGCACCAGGGGACGGACAAGGGTAGCCACAGAGGTCCGTACTGACAGTCACACGGTTCTTCACTCCAGGGGGAACCACAGGGAATGCACATTTGCCCGGGCCCTTACCACCGGGCACAGGATCAGAGGCCTCCCGGCGCACAGTTTTCGTGAGGACCACCACGAGGTCACCCTCACCAGGGGCAACCTCCCAAGGAGGGGAGGCACCAGCAGCAGGCGCCGTAGGCGTCACAGGAGGCCGCACAGGCCCCGCCATCACATCATTCTCCACAACTTCACACTCTGCAGCCCACCCCTGAGGGGGCGACACACTCCTAGCCCTCCGGGAACGCTTGGACAGAGGCCTCTGATCATCCGAACTGTCGGCCCCAGCAGGAGGCATCCCAGTAAAGCCCACGGCCGGCCGCAAGTCACCAGGCAACCACGATCCGGAAAAACATCAGCCTCATCCACAGGGGGTACAAGCCCACACCCTTCAGGCGACTCATGAGCTGGAGACGGGGCCGGCGGGGCCGGCGGAGGCGAAGAAGCCGGCAGAGGAAGCCGACGGCGGGGGCTGGGTCCGCACCCCCCACCACCCAGACACCCACACCACCAACCGCACTAACTGGAGCGGCACCCATCACCGCGGCCGTCCTCTCACAAGGGGTATCAACCACAACCGAGACATCCTCACGCTCGGGCAAGGGACGAAAATCCGCTTCATGAAACACATTTACCCGATCATACATCCGAGTGTCGCAGCAGCAGCCAAATGTCCAACGTGGCCACATTTAAAACATGTCTGAGTCTGCCCACGGTAGGAGAAGCAGACCGTAAAGCCAGCAAGCGCGAGAGAAGAAGGCACATTCCCATGAAGAGCCATCTTAGCTGTTCTGTAACCATTACCGAGTCCCTTGACGTCCCCGGTTGTGTATTTACAGACACAAATAGAATCCACATGCCCATACCTGGCAAGAGCCCGACGGAGAAGATCCTCAGACATTTCAAACAGCGAATTCTTTTTAGACACGTATGTGTACTCCACACTTAAATTTGTCACAGTCACAGAGCCAAGACCGTTGCTCAGCCCCACCACCTTGTCCTCATACTGGTCGAGAAACCTCCGGAACAAGCCACTCTCGGCGAACTTCACAACTACTCTGTCGTCACGAACAACCTGTAGACCGACGAGATCTTCCACTTTCACACCCATTACTGCAAACAGAGTGTTGCTGACGACACCAATATCCACCCGACAGGTAAAAGTCAGCCCAGCCGAGTCCTTCCTCCTTAGTGGCGGCACGTAAGTCCCCATACTTGACTGAAAAACAGTCACCCCACAATAGCAAACAACCACCCGTCAGGGCAACCAACAATCACCCAATGTCTAACCCTGGTAAATCGCAGACATGGAATGCACCCCAAATACACGGAGGTTTCCGTAGGTCATTGCTCCCTTTGCCTCTCTGAGGGGGGGGGGGGTCAGGTTGACTGATGCCCCAGACTAATATATGCCCCTGGAGATATCAGTTCGGTAACTCCAGAGAGCCTCTGAGGCTCACCCAGAAAATGGCGTTTTATTACATTTCAATGCTGTTTTTTTGAGGCCGTATAAAAACTACACCAAATACGAATAGAAATTCGGATAACTGAAGATTTCGCCGGATAATGCAGTCAGGCATTGGGTCATACTATAGCAGTGGCCCGAGGCACAGGGTATGGGAGGTGTTCAGGTGGCTGGTTTCAGGGTAGGGGGTGTTGGAGAGAGGGGAGAGTCGGAGGAACTGTCTAGGATGTGGTGGGTGTGTGTATGTGTAGGTTGGTGTGAGGGGGAGGGGGTTTGGGATGTGTGTGTATGGGTGAGTGTGGAATATGGTTGGTATGTGATACTCACCTAGTTGTGCTTGCAGTGGTTAAGCTTTAACTCTTTCGTCCCTCGTCTCAAACGTCAATCAACGGGTGTGTAGGGGGGTGTGGGATGCATGTGTGGGTGGGTAGGGGTGAGTGTATGGGGGTGTATGTATGGGGGTTTAGGATGTGTGTGGGATGAGTGTGGGTATGTGGTGTGTATGTTCAAGTGGGTGCATGTGTGGGTATATATGTTTTGAGGCTTGGGATGTGTGTAGGGGTGAGTGTGGGATGTGGTGGGTGTGTGTTTGGATATGGGTACAACTCACACTAAACATAGAAAAAACTTGTTACATTTTATTTGGTAGTAAATCATCAAATCAGTTAAACTTCAGATAGACAATGTTAACATTATCAATAAAAATGAGGGAAAGTTCCTTGGCCTATACATAAACAAAGAAACTGAACTCCAGCACCCACATATAACACATAGCCAAAAAGCCTTTGACATGATGCTTGCTCTGTCAACGCCTCTTTTTTGCCAGACTTCCCCGCCCTATTGCGGCCAAAGTATGCCACCTAAGATTTTCTTATTACTTTTCCCGTGATCATGGAACACAAATGAACGCTTATGAGACGATCTTTTTTAATTTCTTGCACCTGGGCATGTTGCAGGCTAAAATTGCAAGAGCAGCACTGGGATTAAGACAATCTCAATAATTTAGGTGCTTTATTGTGTCTGTCGTACTCTTGCACTGTATTGCCTCTGTTTTAGCAATCTCCTGCTCTGAAGGAGCAAGTGAGTATTGAGCACCACTCAAGGCAGGACAGCACCAGTGATTTTAATAGTATTAGCATTATGATGGGATCCATGGATTTGAAGGTTCTTGTAATACCTCTTTGTCTTGTATTTTTCCTAGCTGCTGCTATATTTCCTTGGTTATGCTTCCTAAACATTAGGTCGTCAGACGTCATTTCTCCCAGATCCTTTGCATGTTGCCTTCCTACTATGGGCAGATTTAATTGTCGTGTAACTTGTATTTTGTTTAAAGCCTTAATTTTTAGCGTATTTAAGTTTTAATTTAATAATTAGCTAGTGTGATTAATTGATAAGAGGTAATTTCTTTCAGGTTCTAATGAGGTACAAGAAACACTGGAATGTGGAAATTCAGTTAAAACCTGTGCTTCTGGCTGCCATTGGTAAAGCAGCAGGCAATACGGCACCAATGTTAGTACCCAATAAAGGTCGATACATAGCTAAGGATTTGCTGCGATGTGGCACTTACTTCAATATTCCTGTGAAGTTGGTTCGGGTATGTGTTGCTTTCCCACTTAATTGTATGTACTGTAGTAATTATTATAAGATGTAAATTATAATTTCACATTGTTGTAATTTTTGTTTGCACACTAAAAGTTGAGTGTTAATGCCAGTAATAACAGTTTTCTGGAAGGAGTCCCCCTCCCCCCAAGTTATCATGCTGAGATTACTCCTTGTAATTGGTTTACATCAGGCATGAGAGTTCTGTTTGGGCCACCAGGCACCAGAGCCAAAACCTGACCCCCCCTCCCCCCCTCTCCTGCCCCTACATAGGAAGCTCCATAATTCCATCTGTAATGAGACCAGCAGCACCAACCTGGGCACAGACAGGCAGAGAGGCCAGGCACTGAGCATAAAACCTGCACCTTTTCCTGACATGGAAAAACATGGGAAATGATGGCATAAGCCACTGATAGAACAAAACCAGAAACAGACCTGCAGGACATTCTTCTAATCAATAAAAAACATCAGACAACCATCAACCACTGGGCCTTATCGAGGAGCTAAGGCCCATGCACTGCTGCCGGGGGAGGGGGGGGGGAGAGGCCCCTCTAGAAGAGTAGACTAAAAAGCAGACTCTCACACCCTCTCAAGGAAAAAACCCCAGACCAAAGGCAGGCTACAATGCCAGCAGCAACCAGAGATGGTAATGCTGGCCACATGCATCGAAGGCAAACCAAGAATCATGGCTTACACGATAGGGTGATTGAAAAAAAAACAATCAGGTGAAACTGAATGGAACAAATACAAGTTCAGGTCCCTACAGAGGGCAGTTCAAAATTAAAACCAGCATTTAGATTAATTAGAGTCGCAATAACATGGCTGAAATATGTTGACGAAACCACACACTTGAAAGTGAAGGGACGACGACGTTTCGGTCAAATAGCCCTTAGCAACACAAGGGTTAATGATAATGTGATGTCTCACTTCAGACAAGTGTTACAATGTAGGGAAAAACAAGTATCACTAGACAGGTTTTTAGTAAAAAAAAATAAAAGTGAGCCACAAGCAGGTCCTAGTGGTATGCAGGCAAAACGTAGGAGAGAGAGTACCCCAGAAAGGTCATCACTGCCTGATGTTATAATGGAAGGGGACTCCCCTTCCAAAGACTAACACGTCCCCTCCTCACTGTCTTCCATATGCCAACAAGAGTCCTCATTCACGGTAAGATATACATTCTGTATTGTAGTGTTATTCGGTATAAAATGTATTTTTAAGTTAATATTTTAGGAGTGTGGAACGGATTAATTCCATTTACATTATTTCTTATGGGAAAATTCGTTTCGACTTACGAATTTTCAACTTACGACCCGTCTCTGGGAACGGATTAAATTCGTAAGTCGAGACCCCACTGTATAAATAAAAATGTAAATGTTAGTTTGTTCAAGATTACTAATCTCCGAAAGTTCTTCACTTATTGCTTTGAAATTTTGACACAACGTTCCATTCGCATATGAGCATGGTTTTTATATACCTACTATATAGATGTCATGTCTGTGACAGGTAAAAATATGCTTTTTCTGGGGGGAGCCCCTACGGCTCCCCAGAGCTATTCAGGCTGATATGGATATCTCTAACTTTGGCATCAGTTAATGTGGGTGGAGTTCTAGGCCTACCGGGGACCACGAGCCAGAACCTGGCCCCCCCCCCTCCTCAGAGAGGCACAGGGAGCAATGGCCCATAGAATGCACATGTGATTTTGGTGCATTCTATATCTGCTATCGATTGGGACAGGCACCCAGAAAGGTAAGCGTACAAAACAAAAACCCCTATTCTGGTTAAAAGCAACGAAAATAGACAAACGAGTGGACAGAACTTCCTAATTGAAAACGAGCAAACACGCATGACGTCACACGAGCCACACCACATTTCTGCGCAGCTCCCCCTTCTCTGGGAGGGGGAAGGGGGAGCCCCAGGCCCCTGGCTGGCGACCCAACCTGCAGTTCCTCGGCTGATGAGATACGGCTTGGTCGTTGTGGCTCCAGATTCTTAGTGTGCTGTGCCTGGGTTCAGTACGTCTCTTAGGTGGTGTGGGAGCTGGGAGAAATATTCACAGGTACTCGGGCTGCATGTGCTTAGGGGGTCACTTTCCTTAAGTGCCCTGTAAGTACCGCAATAGGGGCTTGGGGTTACCTTCCACAAGTCACCTTGGGTCTACCTCTGTTGGTTTTTTGCTGCTTGGCGATTGACCGCCTCGAGTGTTTTTGGGGTTTCCTCCCTGGTTTGCCTTGGGGTAAGTGGTAGGTTTTGCACTGGTAGGGACGCAGGGTACTGCGTAGCTAGTTTTTACCTATAACAGCGGCCAGCTCTGTTCCCTCTGTGTACAGTGTCCTCTTAAGAGATTTTTCTTTTATTTTTATTTTTGCCTGGTGGGGGAAGGGTCCTGCCTTGGTCCTCCTTACCCCTTATACTAGGGTTGTTTGTGGACCACACCACACACTAGAAAGTAAAGGGACTACGACGTTTCGGTCCGTCCTGGACCATACACAATCGACTTGAGAATGGTCCAGGACGGACCAAAACGTCGTCGTCCCTTCACTTTCTAGTGTGTGGTCTGATCAACATCATCGACGTTATTGTGACTCATAGTCTGCACAGGGTTGTCTGTGTTTGGTGGTACCCCCATGCTTTGCCCTCGTAAGTGGACACATCCTAGGGGTTCAGTATTAGCAGTGTTGATTGGTAGCTTGGGTGCTGGTTAGCAGTACCCTGCCTTGGTAAACCTTTAGCAGACCCAATCTATCAATGCTCTCTCCCCTTGTCTCAGGGCGACGCACATTGTTTTTGGCTCCGCCATGCAGCCTGTTGGGTCGGCGACACATTCGACCCGGAGTCCTGTGAGCTTTGTTGCTTGTTTGTGACTCATTTCACCCAATCTGATGATATTGCTGTATTTGTGTACAGGCGGCACGCTGCAAGATAGGTTTAGGTTGTTACAGCACGCTCGTTTGGTTGCTTCCCCGGATGCCCGAGGCTGCCCCGTTTTGTTTATAGGGACCAGGATTTGGGGATGTTGGTCGCTTCGGCCTTGGTTTCGTTTGCGTCCCCTCGTTCTTCCCCTGCTGTCATTCATTCAGTTCACCCCCCCCCCCCACCTGCTTCTGGCTCCTAAGCTTCTGAGGGCTTTGGGGTCGGGGCAGGGCTTAGAGGTTTCCGAGGCTCGGGCAGTTTCAGGGGGTTACTCCTTCCGAGGTGGCTACGGAGGCATTCGAGTCCGTTCCTCAAACCATAGCTCCGGGCTCTGACTAGTGAGCCCATTCTCTTCCTGCTATTTCGGCTGCTCTGGGTTTTTTCTTGTGTGGCCAGGGCTTGGGAGGAGCACTCACCCCCGAGACATGACGTGGAGGTTCCCGGGGTTTACTTTCGGCTTTTTGGCTTAGGGCCTTGGGCCCCCATTGGAACCCGCCTGGGTTTTCCAAACCTCTGGGAGGGGTTTTTGGTTACAAGAAGTGGGGTTTTCCTTTCCCCCCTCTGAGTACGAGTTTGTTTGAGCATCGGCCCCATCCCAGGGTTCGGTTCTGTGTCACTTGGGTCCGTCGGTTCCATCCTTCCTGCGAGTGATTTTACCACTTTCTCACCCTTCTTTTCTAAGACAGGTATTTTTCAACGTCATGTCATCATGTTCTCATCGTTTCGGGATCCTGCATAGCGATTGGTCCCGGATGCCACTGGGCCCATGTGAGCCTCCGTGCTTTTGTGTTTGCTTCTCAAGGGTCTCAAGGTTCGGGTAGATCTTCGATTCTTCCAGGATTGTTGGAACGTCTGTCGTCTGCTGGTGAGGCTCACCTCCAGTCCTTTCTCGGACGCGTTGGTCCTCTTCCGTCCTACTTATCGTTTTTCAATATTTTCTCATTCTTTTTCTCATTACATCTTATGTCTGTATTGTCTCAATATTACTAATATTCGTTTAGTACACCTTGTAAGCACCCTCCCCAAGGGTTTGGTGTTGCAGCGCGGTCCTCAGGAAAATGCGCCGAGGGTGTTTGTTTTGGTTTATGTGAGGGGTGGGGTGGCTCGGAGGCTCGCCGCCTCCGCCTTTTCTCTACACATCATCTTCTACGGTTCATGCCTCTCTGGACATGTTGCACTAACGTTGCTCCCGGAATATTACACAGTTCAGCGGTGTTGTGACACGATAGTGTCTACGCTTTACAGGTGAGAGTATACGGTCTGGTGACACTGTCAGCCAAGCGCTGGTTCTCGGTTTTTGGACGAGTGTTGGGTGTTTGTAGTGTGTTGATTGGTCACTTTGCGTGCATCTTCACATGGCTTTTCTATGTGCTTATATCACTGCTCCTCAGACCAAGGCTAAGGCCTGATTGTGGGGAAGGGTTCCATGGAACATCAGATGGACACTCATTCCTTGACTCAGTCTTTGCTTTCTGGACACTCATTTCTTGCTGGGCACACGTTCGTTGCTTCAGTCAATGCTCTCTGGTCAGTCCTTGGCCTTCGTTCAGTGCCTAGCCACACTTTGATGTATACCTTGAAGTGGGTCCGTATATTTACTTGATCATGTACATTCCATTTTCCTTGCATTTCCTACCTCTATACTATATATTGTTGTGTGTCTTCGTATGTGCTTATTGGCTAACTAGTGCTGGTGCTTGGTTGGACTGTGCATATGTTCAGTTCCATGCATTTGGACAGCTCCACTGTTTTGTTGTAGAACTGAGTTGTTTCATTTTCTTATGTCCCTACCAGCTGGGTGTTGCAATGTCTGCTGGTGGCTGTGGGTTCCAATCACCCAATCCTGCCCTACTGTTCCATTTATAAGGGGGAGCCCCGTCGGCTCCCCGGAGCTATCCAGGCTGATATGCTAATGTCAGACTTTGGCATCAGTCATGTGTATGGAATTCCGGGGACCACGAGCCAGAACCTGGCCCCCCCCCCTCACAGAGGCACGAGGAGCAATGGCCTATAGAAACACCCCCCCCCCTTGTGGTTTGAAGCATTCTATGTCTGCCATGGACTGGGTTAGGCACGCAGACAGGTAGGCGTCCCAAAACAAACCCATATTCTGGTGATAATTGCTACAAAAAGCCAAACAAGTGAATAGAACTCCCCCAAACAGAAACAAGCAAACGAGTATGACGTCACACGTCGCCGCGCGGCCGTCTGCGCCGCTCCGCATTCGCCCGGGAGGGGGAAGGAGGAGCCTCAGACTCTCGTGCTGGCCATCTACACCCCAGTTCTTAGGCTGATGCTATAGGCAACGGTCGTGTGCTCTGGCTCCAGTGGTTGTTTCAGAACTGTGCCTTGTGTGTGGTGTCTGTCTTTTAGGTGGTGCACGAGCCGGGAGTTATTCATCAGTACTCGGGCTGCATGCGCCTTGGGCCCCCTTCCCTAGGTGCCCAGTAAGTACTTCCCTTGGGGGTTTGGCCACCTTCCACAAGTTCCTTGGGTTCTGCGTCTGCTAGGTCATTTACTGCTTGGTTTTCGGCAGCCCTTTGTGTGCTCGGATGTTTTGTCTCCCTTGTTCGCCTTAGGGTAGGGATCAGTTTGCACTGGTAAGGGGTGCAGGGTACTGCTCAGCTTGATTTCACCAATCATAGCGGCCGGCTCTGTTCCACCTGGGTACGCTGTCTTCTTGTGGGGTTTTCTTTTTGTTTGTTTGCCTGCCTGCTGGGGTACTGCCTTGGTTTCTGTCCTGTGTACTAAGTACTCTTCTCTCTTCCGGTGGTACCCCCTACTTGGTCCCCGTGAGTGTACACATCCCGGGGGGTTCACTTTTTAGAAAGTTGTTTGGTAGACTTGGGCGCCGGTTAGCAATACCCTACCTGGGCTTCCCTGAGCGTAAGTTCCGTCTCAGAACCCTGGGAATCCCCACGGGGACGGGGATTAGAGGGTTGTGAGTTAGAGGGTTGCTCTGTCCCCTTGTCTCAGGGTGACTCTCACTGTTTTGGCCTTCGTCTGCTGCCTCTTGGGTCGGTGGCACCTTCAACCCGGAGTCCTGCGAGTTTTGTTGCTTGTTTGTGACTGTTACCCAGTCTTATGCTGACTATGCGGGTGCAGGCAGCACGGGCGTTGCACATTGGGTTCAGGTGGTTGCCATGCACTAGGTTCTTTGCTCCCCCGAAAGCCCTGAGGCTGCCCCATTTTGGTTGTGCCTGGGCTTGGAAGTGTTGGTCGCTTCGGTTTTGTTTTCGTCCGCACCCTCTTGTCTTTCCCCTGTTGTGGTCTAGTCTGGTCCCCCTCCCCTCCCCTGCATCCGGATCCTCACTGTCTGTGGGTTCGGGGTTGGGACAGGGATTCGATGGGCCTGAAACTCTTGCGGTCTCGGATTTCCCCATCTGGAGTAGCGACGTAGGCATTCGGCTGCCCCGGCTTTTTCTTGAGACTGGGGCATTGGGGGGATGGCTCGTCCCCGGGGCCTGGGCCTGCCATGGAGGTTCCCGAGGCTGGGGAGGAGGCTGACTTTGGGAGCCTCGGGCCCTGTTGGACCCCACCGTGTATTTTCTACCCTCTGAGCGGGGCTTGCGGTTACGGGGAGTGGAGTTTTTTCCTTTCCCCTCTCTGCGTTCGAGTTCTTGGGCGTCGGCTCCTCCCCGGGTTTGGTTCCATGTCCCTTCGGATCCGTCGGTCCCGTCCTATTGGTGGGTACTCTTCTCCGTTTTCTCTCCCTTCTTCTCTGGGATAGGACTTCTCTGTCATGTCGGTGTCGTGTTCCCTCGTATCGGGGTTCTGCATGACCTTTGGTCTCTGGTGTGACTGTGCCTTAATGAGTCTTCATGATTTTGTGCTTGCTTCGATAGGATCTCGAAGGTTCTGGAGGGTCTTCGATTCTTTCCATATTATTGGAACGTATGTTGTCTTCCGGTAAGGCTTACCTCCAGTCCTTTCTATGAGTCATTGGTCCTCTTCCGTGCTCCTTTTTGGGTTTCGATCCTGTCTCGTTCTTTTGTAATTATATCTTCGCTCCATGCTCTGTCTCGGCACTGCTAATATTCCTTAAATACTCTTTGTTGTTGCTCTCCTTGCCGGGTGGGTTGTGCTGTTCGAACCTCATGCATTATGCGCATGTGCCATGGGAGTTGGTTTTGTTTTGGACGGTGTACAAAAGTGTGTTGTTCCGCATCCCTTTTCTCTCAGGTACTTCACCTCTCGCACATCTTATCTCTCCTGTCCGGGCCCCGTAGATACTGGGGGTGTTTTGGATTACCGATATGAGGACGATGCCTAGTTTTTCTCTGCATACGGGTGTGGGGCGTCACATTCGCCTCTTCCCTTCTCTTCTCCTGCATGTGCAGCACTAGCCTCATTCTGCTAGCGATGCTCCCGGAATATTCAGCTACGATGTGTCGTGACACGTTAGTGCCTACGCTCTGCAGGCGAGTTTATGTGGTGGGCGTCTCCTTTGGCCAAGTGCAGGTTCAAGGTTTTTGGATAAGTGTTGGGGATTGGTTGTGGTGTTTTGTTTGGCCCATTGTGTGCTTCTTCCTGTGGCCTTCCTTGTTCATCTGTGTTATTTGTTACATGGTGGGGACACAGCCTTGTCTTTCGTGGTCTTATCTTTGACACTCATTCCTTGACCGTTGTGCAGTGTCTGGCTGAGCCCTTCCACATACATTGGCTTCTCTGTCTGTAGTAGGTCATGACTCTTTTCGGTCCCGCTTGCTGCCTGTTTTCTTCGTTCTTCATATTCCTTCAACACTCTTGTCCCTAGCTGCTGGTGTTTGGGTGGTCTTTCTGCTCTTTTCTTGCATTTTTCCGTTTATTTTCTCATTCTCTCCTACACATTGTTTTGTGTTTTAGTGTGTGCTTTTGGCTCTACCAATGCTAGGTTGGACTTTGTCCATGCTCAGTTCCCTGCTTTTGCACTGCTCCTGTGTTCAGTTCTGGTCCTACGTTTTCACCTTCTCCTTGTTTGGCACTTCCAGCTTCTCTGTTGCCCTGTATGAAGGTGATTGTTGCTTCCGTTCTTCCTCTCCTGCCACTGCAGTTTCTTTTCGTTGGGCCGGGAGGTGCGAGATTTCAGGCCCTTGCTCCGGCTTTTTTCTTTGTGTTCCTTTTCGGGCGGTGCATTTTTGTTTTCGTGCGGTTCACGTTCTGGTTTGTTCTCCTCGTACCTTCCTTGATATTGCGTGCTTCGTTCTGCCCTGCTGGGGCTGCGTTCGCCACTTCTGTGGGTTGTGGTGTCCTTGCTTTTCACTTCGTTTCGGTTCGTGGTGCTCGCTTCCTCGTTGGCTTCGGCCTACGACCTGGTTTTTCGTATTTCATCGCAATTTTGTCCTTGCTGTTTGCGGTGTCTGCGTTTCAGCATTTTTCCTGCTAGCAGCTTCTGGTTGTCATCCGTTGTTGGGTTTGTTGGTCCTTCAGGGGGTCCCGGGGGGTTCCTCCCAGACGAGGCGTTTCTGCTCGGCCGGGTTGGTTCTTTCCCAGCTTGCTGGGTTTGGGTTTCATTTTTCCTGGCCTGTCCTGCCAGTTGGCATTTTCAAGATCTCGGGGTGTGACTTCTCACGAGTCTCACGTCGGTACCACAGTGTTTCCGATCTCCTGGCGACCTCACAAGCATTGGGAAGTTTTCTGTACGGCAGACGTTCCATCTGGTTCCTTACCAGCTTGGATTTCCAGCTCTGCTTACTCAGTGTTCACACCTGATGTTTTCCTGTAACTCCGCCTCTTCCTGTGCTCGATCGGTCCGTGGTGGGGCTGGTTCGGTTTTGCCTGGTGTGTCTCACCTTCTGTTGATCAGGTGGCTTCGTTGTTGGTGTCCCACCTGCCTGCTTCGTCTCAGCGGTGGTATTTTTTTTGGCGGTCCTTCCTTTTTCTTTTTGTCCCTTAGTAGATTTGCTGTGTTTTGTTGGCATGGTCTTGTTCTTCTCTTGTGGAGGTTCAGGGCCGTCATCTTGCCACATACGGTCACCTTGTCTCATGCGGCTCTGGAGGAGTCGCTCTGGGTTGCTTCAGTTTTGGTGTTTCCTCTGCACCAATTTGCGAGCTGTCTCTGGCGTGATTCACCTCCAGCCTGCTCTTGTGCTGCTTGAGCCTTCCTGGTTCTTGGATTGGGTGCTCTCTTCTCTTCTCGGTTTGTTGTGGCCCCTTTGGGTCTGGTTTTTCAGTTTTTTTTTTTTTTTTTTTTTTTTTTTTTTGGCATTGGCCTCTGAGGGTCGGGTCGGGGTGCTTCATGCTCTCCTCCGGCGCCATAGTTTCGGCTCTTTTGGTTCTCCTGATAGGTTTGTTTGCTTGCAGCCGTCTCCTTATTTTCTGGCGAAGATTGATCCGGCTGCTTTCGGGGGGGGGGGGATCCTTGGGTTGTTGATGCTTGGTTGGTCTGGCAGGGGGGGGGGTTGCATCATGTGTTGTGTTCGATTGCGGCGCTTCGCCGTTCTTTGCGTGCCACGGCTGTCGTGACGGCCGGGTTAGGTCCCTGTTGTTTTCGTCTTTGGGTAGGAGCCTCCGTCGGCTCCGGGGAGCCGACGAAGCTCCCCCCCAACAAACCCAGCGTTGAATGTAATGAAACTCCATTTTGAGTCCCGGAGGCTCCCTGGCAACCCTCCCTCCCTCTGGTCGGCGTTTTTTTCGCGTGTTTTTGATATCCAGCCTCAGAACTGGGGTGTGGAAGGCTGGCGCAAGGGTATGGGGCACCCCCTTTCCCCGCCCGGGGAGGGGGGAGCTGTGCAGACGTCGGCGCGGCAACGTGTGACGTCATACTCGTTTGCTCGTTTCTGTTTGGGGAGTTCTGTCCACTTGTTCGGCTTTTTGTAGCAAATTTCACCAGAATGGGTTTGTTTTGGGACGCCTACCTTTCTGGGTGCCTAGCCCGATCGATGGCAGACATAGAATGCTTCCAACCACACGGGGGTTTCTATAGGCCATTACTCCTTGTGCCTCTGTGAGGGGGGCCAGGTTCTGGCTCGTGGTCCTCGGTAGGCTTACAAAACTCCATGCACATCACTGATGCCAAAGTCTGACATTAGCATTTCAGCCTGGATAGCTCCGGGAAGTCTCCGGGTCTCCCCCAGAAAATGGCGTTTCATTACATTCAACGTTTTGTTTTTTTCGGATGGGGGAGCTCGAATTATGACCCTTACTATGGCATTTTCCTTGTGTTCCTTTGCCAGACAGTATATTTTTGCCTTTGTGTGGTACACGTCCTGGGTAATTTTCCTCGTCTGTTACCCTGCTTCGCATGCGTCGTTCTTCCCTGCTGGAGCTGGTTGCACTGCTTTTGCAGGGTCGCTGTTTTTCGCTTTGTGTCTCGCATGTCGGTTCGTGGTGCTCGCTTCCTCATTGGCCTCTGCCTGGGCCCTGCCTCTTTTTTCATCGCCATTTTGTCCTTGCTGTTTGCCGAGTCTCCGGTTCGGCTCATTCGGCAAGCAGCAGCTTCTCGTTGTCATCCGTTATTGGCCTTGTTGGTTCTTTCAGGGTCCCGGGGAAAGGGGGGCAGGGTTTTCTCCCGGACGGGGCATGTCTGCTCGCCCGGGTTGATTCTTTCCCAGCTCGCTGGGTTTGGGTTTTCCTGCCAGACATTCCTTCTGGTTCCTTGCCAGTCTTGGTATCGGTCGCTGCTTGCTCGGTGTCCGAACAAAGGGGTTTTCCCCCAGCTCCGTGTCTTATAATAATAATAATAATAATAATAATAATAATAATAATAATAATAATAATAATAATAATAAAAATAATAATAATAATAATAATAATAATTAATAATATTATTATTTTAGGAAAAGTACATACATAGTTGCAGTTACAGTACAAACAGTTTGATTTAAAGATAGAGATAGTACATACAATACCTAAAGCCACTAATACGCATGGCGTTTCGGGCAAGGTGAGGTGAGGAAAAAAAACACTTGGTCTAAAACTTCTCCTCTCCTCTTCTCCACGGATCTTCCGTTTTGGGACTTTTGAAAAGTTTCACACCATCTTTGGTGATCAGGTGGCTTCGTTGATG
Organism: Procambarus clarkii; assembly: GCF_040958095.1. NCBI lineage: Eukaryota > Metazoa > Arthropoda > Malacostraca > Decapoda > Cambaridae > Procambarus > Procambarus clarkii. The sequence continues at coordinate 7,754,760 of NC_091208.1, forward strand.
GTGTCCCACCTGCATGCTTCGTCTCTGCTGCGGTATGGGGTTGTGCTGGCAGTCCTTCCTTTTCTTTTTGTCTCTTCATAGGTATCCTGTGGATTTTGTTGACGTGGTTTTGTCCTCTCCTGGGGGTTTGGGACTGTTGCCTTGTCTCGTGCGGCACTGGCGGAGCCGCTATTGTTTGCTTTTGGTTTTGATATTCCTTCTGCACCATTGTACAGGTTTCTTGGGCATTGTTTGCCTCAGGCCTGCTCATGCGCCGCCTGTGCCATCCTGCTCTTTGGCTGGTGTGTTCTTGTCTCGGTCTTTGACTTGGTTTGTTGTGGCCCCTTTGGTTCAGGTTTGTTTCTCCGAAGCTCTTTCCTATTCATATGCAGTCGTCTTGTTCTTTTCTGGCGAGGAATGAGTCTACTGCTTTCTGGAGGGATCCTTGGGAAGTTGTTGCTTGGTTGGTTAGGCCGAGGGTGCATCTTGTGTTGTCTGGTCGTGGCCCTCTGCCGTTATTCGTGCGCTACGGCTTCTGTGTCTGGGGACGCACTTTGGGTTGATCCAGTTTCTCTTCTTCCCTGTTCACAGGTACGGGTCTCTAAGGTCATCCGTAGAGTTATTACGTCAAGACAGCCTGCGATCTATCCCCCCTGCCCTTGACATTAGTAAGTTTGCTGCTCTTGCTCCTGTCATTGGTAACATGCCCTGGGCTGACATTCAGGCACAGGGTTTTTGTTGGCAGTTGAACAGGAACCTGGCTGCACACCACCGCGTTAATATTCCTGGACCTAGTAGGGCCTGTGTCGCTTGGGTTGGTGGCTGCGGCCTGTCTCGACTTCGAGTTGAGGTGTGGAGCACCGACCGCCTCCCGGGTAAGTCCCCTTCTTTATTTTGTCTTTGGTGAACTAGTTCCAAGGAGCCATATGTGTGATGTCATGCAAACGAGCATGACATCACACGGGCCGTGCTGCATGTCTACGCTGCTCCCCCTTTCCCGCAGGGGAAAGAGGGAGTCCCCAGACCCCCACGCTGGTAATCCACCCATCAGTTCCTCGGCTGATGTTAGGTTGCATGGTCGTGTGGCTCCAGCTCCAGATTCTCAGTGTTGTACTGTGCCTTGGGTCCAGTACGGCTCTTATGGTGGCGTGTGAGCTGGGAGTGATATTCACATGTAGTCGGGCTGCATGTGCTTAGGGGTCCCTTCCCTGAGTGCCCTGTATGTTCCGCCCTTGGGGCTTGGGGGTTCTTTTCCACAAATCACCTTGGGTCTGCCTCTGTTGATCTTTTGCTGCTTGATGATTGACAGCCCCGAGTGTTTTGTGAGGTTCCCTTCCTTGTTTACTTTGGGCTAAGTGGTAGTTTTTGCACTGATAGAGGTACATAGTACTGCGCAGCTAGTTTCACCTATAACAGCGGCCGGCTCTGTTCCTCCTGGATACGTTGTCCTCTTGCAGGGTTTTTCTTTTCAGCTTTATTTCTGCTTGTTGGGGTGGGGGAGGGTCTGCATTTGTTTCCCTTACCCTCTGTTATATTAGTGTTTGACTTTGTTTTTCAGTGATACCCCTTGCTTGGCCCCCGTGAGTGGACACGTCCCAGGTGTTCAGCTTTAACAGTTTGGTTGCTAGTTTTGGGCGCCGGTTTGCAGTACCCTGCCTGGGCTCACCCTTATGTATTACCCCAAAGTGGGCTTACTCTTAGGTATTACCCTAAAGCGAGAGGGAACCCAAGAGTCCCCTTTCACTTTGTGCGGGTTTGAGGGTTGCTCAGTCACCTTGTCTCAGGGCGACGATCACAGTTTTTGCCTCCATCATACAGCCTGTTGGGTCGGTGACACCTTCGACCCACAGTCCTGCGAGCAGTGTTGTTGATTTGTGATTGAATTCACCCAGTCTGATGATGATATTATTCAGGTGCAGGCAGCTCGCGCATTGAATGCTCGATTTTGGTTCCTGCAACGTGCTAGGTTAGTTGCTTCCCCGGATGCCCCGAGGCTGCCCCGCTTTGCTTATAGGGAACCGGACTTGTGGGTGTTGGTCGCTTTGGCCTTGGTTCAGTTCACACCCCCCTCGTTCTTCCCGTGCTGTGGTTCGTTCTGTTCCCTCTCCCTCTCCCACTGCTTCCGGCTCCTAAGCGTCTGAGGGCTTTGGGATCGGTGCAGGTTATGAGATTTCTGAGACTCTGGCAGTTTCGAGGGTAGCCCATTCCGGGGTGGTGACAGAGGCATTCGAATTGGTTCCTCCAGCCGTAGCTCCGGGGTCTGACCAGTGGGCCCCTTCTCTTCTCGCTTTTTCGGCCGCCCCAGCTTTTTCTTGAGGCCGGGGCTTTGGAGGATGACTCGCCCCGCCAGGGCCTGATGTGGAGGTTCCCAGGATTAGGGAGGAGCTAACTTGGGGGCCTTGAGCCTCGTTGGACCCCGCCTGGGTTTTCCGATCTACAGAGCGGTGCTTACGGTTACAAGGAGTGGGGTTTTCCTTCCCCCCCCCCCCCCCGTCCGCATACGAGTTAAATTTGTGTTTGGCTCCTCCCCGGGTTCGGTTCCATAATCCTGCAGGTCCTTCAGTTCTGTCTTTCAGGAGGTTTTCGGCTTCCCATGTTTCGCCTACTGAGGTGCGCGCAGCCATTGCATCTTACCTCCTGCACGACCCGTAATATGCCTCTATAATGGATCCCTCTTCCTTGAGGTTCGAGTCTGTTTATATACAGTACTGGTTTCGTTATGAGGTTCTAGAGTCGCCCTGTCTAGCGGACTGCCCGTTGTTATCGTTGGATGCTTGAGGTACTTTGTCATACCCGCACTCTTGAGTAGCACGAGGCGTTGACTGTGGTCCAGGTTTACCTGGGGGGGGGGGCGGCTTTGATTACTTTAATGAGTGCTTGTTCTCTCTGGGCCCTTTTGCGGGATATGGGCACGATTCAGCTTCACGTGCATGTTCCTTCCCTGTTGACTGCACTTGTGGCTGAGGACTTGTGCGCTTGTGGCTTGCTGGCATCGGTCTTGCGTTTCTTTTCCCCTCCTGGAGCTGTCTTCGGATTGGCTTGCGGAGGATGTAGAGGCGTTTGGGGGCGTTCCTGAGTCTGGTGCCTTGGTCTCGGCTGTTCACGAGTCATCTGCGATGCTGATGCTGTATGCATCGATCTTGCAGGATGCGCTGTCGGGGTTTTTCGCTGTGTGTCACGTGTCGGCAGGTTGTGCTCGCTTCCTCCTTGGAATCCATTTGGGCGCTGGCTCTTAGGTTGTCTTCGCCCTTTTGCCCTTTGCTGTTTGTGAACTCTGCAGTCAAACGGTATATGCAAGTGGCTTCTTCCAGCTATCGTCCGATGTCAGAATTGTTGGTTCTCTGTGGGTCCCCATGTGGGTTCCTTCCGGAAGGGTCGTGCCAGGGCTCAGGGGGTTCCATTCGTCGTGGTAGGCCACAGGTGCCAATTTCGGAGCCGACGCTGCCTTCGGAACCATCTGCGTCTGGTTGGCACGGTGATCGCTCTGTGCACAGGTCAGGTTCTTGTAAGGGGCATCGGCTTTTTTGCGGTTCGCCCCATTGATGGGGTGATGGGTGAAGGCTTGCTCTGTTTGCTCACGCCTGGTCTTACGATTTGTTGGCTTTTTGGGTCGTTTCTCACAGCCTGCAGGTTCATTGGGTGGCTCCTCCTCTTTCGAGGGGGGGGGGGGTCCGGGCTGGTGGGGCAGACCTCTTCTCCTGCGCTCTGTTGGATCGTCTTGGAGTGGGTGCATTTTGGCGTGGTTGAAACGACGACGTCTCAGGTGGGTGTCCCGCCCGTTTCCAGTTCCGAAACGAGACTGTGCGGATCTGCGGTTCATTCTTTACTTGTCCCATCTGAACCCGTGTGTTTCTTGCCCTTCCTTTCGGATGACCACTTTGTCCCAGGTCTGGCTTCTGTTGGGGCCGGGTGCTTGGTGTCCCTGGACCTCAAGGAAACGTATTGGCACGTCCTGATTCATCCAAGGTTCAGGGATTGAGTTGGTTTCGTGGTGGGGCATTAAAAGTTACCACTTTCGTTGTCTACCTTTCGGGTTGAATCCTGGACCTGGCGGAGGTCCCATCTGGTTCCCTTCCAGGTTCGGACCTGGTTTGATCTTGTGTGAGACTCTGACCGCTTCCTTGTCTCTTCTTCCAGAGTCATACGGCTGTGGTCCCACATGTGCTCTTTTCTGGGGGGCTTCTGAGTCATCTGGTTGTTGCTTGAGGGTTTGTGCGGGAGCCTGTACTTTGTGATGATGGTCTACCCAATGGGTCGGGTTTGGTTTCGTTGGCTGTTTTGGTTCCTTCGGGGATGTCCCTTCCACCTCTAGCGATCGCCGAGTTCGACCCCTGGGAGCCATGCATCGCCGGCTTTCTCTTCGGGTTTTTTGGGGTTCAGTGCCTTGGCACCTACCCGAGCCCCTCGCTCGATATGTCATTTCTTGGACGATGGATGAGATGTCTCTTAGCAGGGGCTTTGTGACCAGTGCTCAGTGCTCACCAGGCCGGCCAGGGGCAGTGGGGACTGTCCTTCCATCTGCCCCACAGCACAGTGTGGGAGTTTGCAGGGGTGTGGTTTTCGCTTTGAAGGGTTCGGGTCGCGCATGCATCGACAATCTGGCACCATTTGGACTGCTCTCCGGAGGTTCATTGCCTGAACCGAGGGGGATTCAATGCGTTCCTTGGCTCTTTGGGGCTGGTCGCTTTGGGCAACTCGTTTGCCGAGTTCTCAGGGTTTGGCTCTCCTGGCGGTTCACGTTTGGAGGGTGTCTAACATCCTGGTGGATGGCCTGAACCAGTTCATTCCCTTGTCCACAGAATGTACGGTCTATGCCGACTCCTTTATTTGGCTGTGCCGGACATTCGGGCGTGTATACGCTAGTATGCGTGGTGCCCTTTTCTGAATGTGAGGCCATCGGGGTCGACTGTTGCTCCAGGTACTAGCTCACTTGGAGGGCAGAGAAGTCATGGCCCTATGGTGGCAGGCCCTGCCTTAATTACAGGCGCTGCTTGCTTGGTGTCCGAACTCGGAGGTTTTTAAGTTGCTCTGCCTCTGTCAGCAGATCAGTCTGGTCCGTTACGAGATTGGTTTGCACTTCTTCTCAGGTCTTCACATTTGATCTTTTTGACTTGAGTCTATCACCATCTGTATGTTGATAAGGTTGCTTCTTTGATGTTGTCCCACCAGCAGGCTTCGTTTCGGTGGCAGTATGAAGTTTCCTGGCTTTTTCTCTTCATCATTGTACTTCGCTTTCTGTTAAGGTTGTTTTCTTCTTTCTCTCGAGGCGGTTTCAGGAACGTTATCTTAGGCCATATACTGTACTGTTGCCTCGTATCAGCAGCGTTGGCGGAGCCACTGCAGCTTGCTTTCGGTATTGATGTTACTTCTGCACCGATTCGCCACCGTAGTGGCGTGGTGTAGTGGCGTGGTGTAGTGGCGTGGTGTAGTGGCGTGGTGTAGTGGCGTGGTGTAGTGGCGTGGTGTAGTGGCGTGGTGTAGTGGCGTGGTGTAGTGGCGTGGTGTAGTGGCGTGGCGTAGTGGCGTGGCGTAGTGGCGTGGCGTAGTGGCGTGGCGTAGTAGCCTGGTGGTGGTGTTGTGTAGTGGCGTGTAGGGGCGTGTAATGGAGTGTAGGTGCATGTAGTGGCATGTAGGGTTATGTAGGGGCGTGTAGGAGCGTGGTGTTTTGGCGTGTAGGGGTGTGTAAGGGCGTGTAGTGGCGTGCAGGGTTGTGTAGTGGCATGTAGTGGCGTATAGTGCCGTGCTGGGTTGTGTAGTGGCGTTTAAGGGCGTATAATGGCGTGTAGTGGCGTATAAGGGCATGTAGTGGCATGCAGGGTTGTGTAGTGGCGTGTAGGGGCGTGTGTTGGCACAGTGTTGTGGCGTTTAGGGGTGTGTTGTGGCGTGTAGGGGCATGTAGTGGTGTGTCGGGCCGTGTAGGAGCAGGGCCCTTGTGTTCACAAAACGAGGCCTAAAGGTAGACTGATGGGTGGCCTCTGGAGGTCCCGTGGCAATGTTCGAAGTCTCAAACTATACCTCAACATTATAGCATCTGAATTCAGAAATATTTCCATCAATTTTTTAATTTTTAAACCTGTAATAATATTACGGCATTTTCATGTCTTATTTCCTTGCTGCATATTTATGACGTTTTTTTTATATATACAACATTTCGTTTCATAATTTGAAAGCTCTCTCTAGTGTTCAGACACGGTCACCGCGATGACCGTTATGGTCCTGACTACACCGCTCATGTGTACCCAGGTGCACACATACTCACACACATGCCCCTCTTCCCCAGCCTCTTCCCATTCCTCCTCATCCCCCTTCTCTCACCCCATCTCTTTCCCCCTCCTCCTCATCCCCCTCCCCCTCCTTACCCCCCTCCTCATCCTCCTTCTCTTTCCCCTCCTCCTCATCCCCTTCTCTTCCCCCCTTCCTCCTCATCCCCGTTCTCTTACCCCTCCGCTCTTCCCCCCATTTTCCTACCCCGTCCTTACGCCCCCCTTCTCTCTCTCCTCCCTCTTCCTCTTCCTCACTCATCCCCTTCTCTTGCCCCTTCCCCCTTCTCTTTCCCTTCTGCCTTATCCTCCTTCTCTTACCACTTCCCTCTTTCCCCCCTTCTCTTCCTCCTCATCCCTCTTCTCTTGCCCCTCGCCCCTCTCCCTTCCTCCTACCCTATCCCCCCTCCTCTTCCCCTTCCTTCTCATCCCCCTTCTCTCACTTCTTCTCCTCTTCGCCCTCCCCCTCTTACCTCTACTACTTCTACCCCTGCCATTCTCCCCCCCTCCTCTTCTACTGTCACCTAATTATCCCCTCCCCGACGTCCTCCTCCTTGCACCTTCTCCTTTCCCCTCTTCCTCCTTCCTCCTAGACCTACTCCTTCCTCCTCTACCTCATCCTCCTTCCTTCCTCTGCCTCGACCTCCTACTCCTCTGCCTCTTCCTCCTCCGCCTCCTCCTTCTTCCTTGCCCTCATCCTCCTTCCTCCTCGCTCTCTTCCTTCCTCCTCGCCCTCCTCCTCTTTCCACCTTGCCTTCCTCCTTCCTCCTTGACCTCCTTCTCCTCCTTCCTCTTCACCCTCCTCCTTCCTCTTCACCCTCCTCCTTACTCCTCGCCCTCCTCCTTCCTCCTCGCTCTCTTCTTCCTTCCTCCTCGCCCTCCTCCTCTTTCCACCTTGCCTTCCTCCTTCCTCCTTGACCTCCTATTCCTCCTTCCTCCTCTCCCTCCTCCTCCCTAAGTGGAGTATGGATGCACTTTCATACTCCCCTTCTCCTCCTCTTCCTTGATTTCTGTAGTTCTGAGGTGTTGGCGAGTTGTATTCACCTACATGTACTCCCGTATTTGCTCTCATGCAGTTGTACTCGCCTAGTTCTTCTCAGGCAGTTGTTCTCACCTACTTGTAAGTAGTAGGGATGAAGGCGTATGGGCCCTATTTTTTCTGGGAAAAAGGGCCGATATGTCACACCAGATTCACCGAACTTTGGAAAAAGGGCGGATTTGGAGTTAAAGGTTTCTTACGGGAAAAATAATTTCTGAGATATTAGAAGTTTGTTAAGGATTTCTTATGAGGAAAATATGTTCATAGAAGTTTAAGAGTTCATTTGAGAAAATAATTTCAGAGATCTTAAAAGTTTATTAAGAGTTCTTATGAGAAAAATATATTCAAAGAAGATCGTTAAGAGATCTTATAGGAGAAATAATTTCAGAATTCTTACCGAGAATAAACGTCATAAACAGTTATTTTAGACTGTATTCTTTTAAGTAGAATTCTTACTTAGAAACGAGTATGTCTGTATAACTAAAACTGTAGCTTTAGCCAGCTTCATGAGACGTCATTAATTATCCAGCCATCCCCTCCCACCCCCCACCCTACCTACATCCCATCCCCCTCCCCCTTCCCGCCCAACCCCATCGTCGCCTGTTCCAACCTCACACCCGCCAAACGCCGCCGCCAACTCACCACCGTAATCTTATCTTGACCGTCGCTCCCCCTGTCTCGACCTGTTACCTTACCCCATTTCAATCATAATTCCGTACAACTATTTTAGACATCGTAATGTTAGTTCCTTTACATTAAACGAGTTAGTTTTACACAAATCAACCGAGTCAGTAAGCAAGTTCTAGCTCCTGTCCCTGCTTTAGTCCCATGTCGTATATTGAATACTAACAGTCCAATCCCCCTAATATTTTAAACAGTTTCTTTCAGACGTAGTAAATCAAATCAATTCAGTAAACAAGCTCCAGCTCCTGTCCCCCCGCTGTAGTTCCCTCTCATATCTTCGTTAATACCTAACCAATCCCCCTGAAATTTTAAACAGTCATTTTTCAGACATAGTAAAACACAATAATTTAGTTAACGAGCTCCAGCACCTTTCCCCGCCTTAAATTATCCCTGTCACTTCTTTACTAACAGTCCAATCCCCTAAAATTTTAAACAGTCATATTTCAGATGTAGTACAATATAGTAATTTAGTTACTGAGCTCCAGCTCTCGTCCTAAGTCTTAGTTCCCTCGCACATCTTCGTTGATAACCTATTAATATTCATAAAATTCAAACCCGCTGTACTTCTGAGTAAGTAGAGATAACCCATTTACCGAACTCTAGCTCTTATCCTCTGCCTTAGCTCTCTCGCGTATCTTCGTTAATAACCCATCAATTTTCCTGAAATTTTTACCATAGTTATTTCAGACATAGTAAATAGGTTCCAAACAATTATCAAACTCTAGCTCTTGTCCCCCACCTTAGTTCATTTTCATTTGTACAAGTTCTTTAGTAACCGACCAAGTTTCTCCATTTTTTTCTGTAATCTTTGTAGCCTCATAATGTTCTCAGCACATACAAAACATATTTTTCTATGTTCTTTACCATGTTTATGTTCTCTGCAAGTTCATATTCCCCGCATGTTCACCGTGTTCATCACCTTCACTTACATATTCCCCCGCCTATTCATCATGTTCATCACCTTCACTTACATGTTCTCTGTTTTTAGTAGATTCCCCATATGTTCACTTTGTTTATTAGCTTTATCATATTTTCATGTTCTCTGCAAGTTCATATTCCCCACAAGTTCACTGCGTTCAACATATTCTCTTACATGTTCTTTAGGATCAAACTTTTCTCATTTTAACTAAAAGTATTCATCAATCAAATGAAAGTCATTTTCATCATGTTTCTGTTCGTTTCTTAACTAAAATAACACTTCTCTCAACTGAAAATAGTAAAGTTTAGCCAACACCGTTCTTAACTAAAGCAACCTTTCACTTCGCTACAAATAGTCAAATGTAACTTCGTTCAATACCGATCTTAACAGCCATTATGTTTTGTCAAGTAAGAAGCAAGAGCCAAATCTTTCATCTCTGTTCTTAACTGACATTATACTTTGTGGAGCACAAAAAATAGTCTGTCATCATATTTTCTTGTCTTTCCTCAACTAAAAATAGTCAAATGGAACATCGTTCTACACTTTTGTAACTAAAAGTATACTTCAATGAGTAAGAAAAAGAGTCAAAGGTACTCTTCGAGACGCCAAAGACACTCTCAAAGAGACCAAAGTTAATCTTCAAGAAATTAAAGACACTCTTCGATACATCAAGGACACAATCAAAGATACACTCAAATTCGTCAAAATACTACACATGTCCGCAAATGTTATTCTCAGAGTTATCAAAAGTTAATCTCGGACATCTTCATCCATAAAAGTTATTCTCAGAGACATCTAAAGTTATTCTCAGACATCAAAGTTATTCTCAGAGTCATCAAAAGTTATTCTCAGAGCTACCAAAAGTTATTCTCAGAGTCATCGAAGGTAATCTTTAACTCACTTTCGTTCATCAAAAGTTGTTCTATAAGACATCAAAGTTATTCTCAGAGTTATCCAAAGATATTCTCATGTCCTCAAAAGTTAATCTCGGTCATCAAAGTTGTTCTGTAAGATATCTTCTGTAATGTTCTATAAGATTGTTCTGTAAGATATAAGTTATTCTCAGTCATCAAAGGTAATCTCTAACTCATCTTCGTTCATCAAAGTTATTCTCTATGACATCAATGTTGTTCTCTAAGACATAAAAAGTCATTCTCTATCGCATCAAAAGTTATTCTCAGAGTCTTCAACATACTTCTCATGTTCTCAAAAGTCATTCTCAAAGACATCAAAGATATTCCGAGTCATGAAAAGGTATTCTCTAAGTCACCTTCGTTCATCAAAGTTATTCTCTAAGACATCAATGTTGTTCTCTAAGACAAAGTTATTCTCTGTCATCAAAAGTTAATCTCTGAGCTATCAAAAATACTTCTCATGTTCTCAAGTCATTCTCAAAGTCATCAAAGATATTCTCAGTCATCAAAGATAATCTCTAATTCACATTCGTTCACCATAGTCATTCTCTAAGTCATCAAAGTCATTCTCAGAATCATCAAAAGTTATTCTCAGTCATCAAAGGTAAGTTCTAAGTTACTTTCATTCATCAAAGTTATTCTCTAAGTCATAAAAGTTATTCCCAGAGACATTAAAAATTAATCTGTCATCAAAAAGTTAATTTAAGTCATCAAATGTTATTCTCTAAGTAACCTTTCGTTCATCAGAAAAGCTTTCTCAGACATCTTCGTTCATCAAAGTTGTTCTCTAAGACATCAAAGTTAATCTCATAGCTATCAAAGTTGTTCTGTAAGATATCTTCATTCATCAAAGTTATTCTCAGTCATCAAATGTAATATCTAACTCACCTTCGTTCATCAAAAGTTGTTCTCTGACACCCTCGTTCATCAAAGAAACTCTTCTTCTTCCATCATGTTATTCTTTAAGACATCAATGTTATTCTCTAAGACATCTTCAGTCATAAAATTTCGCTCCAAAATGTAACTAGTTCAGCTTTTCATATCAAGCTTACATTTCTGTTAAATATATATTTTCTTAAGACACTTTACCTTTAAAACTGTTCTCTGAACAACACTGCATAAACCTACCTAACCTATCCTCCCACCTAATGTTACTTACCTAACATAACATTTTCTAAACCTAACCAAGCTTACCTAACCTAACTTACCTATCCTAACTTAACTAACCTAACCTAACATAACTTAACCTATCGTAACTTAACCTAACGTAACCTAACTTAACTAACCTAACTTACCTATCCTAGCTTAACTAACTTAACTTATCTTAACCTAACCTAACTTTACCTATCCTAACTTAACCCAACCTAACCTAACATGCCTATCCTAACTTAACTAACCTAACCTACTCTAACCTAACCTAACATAACGTAACCTATCCTAACCTAACTTAACCTATCCTAACCTAACTAACCTAACCCAACTTAACTAACCTAACCTAACTTTACCTATCCTAACTAACCTAACTTACCCTAACTAACCTAACGTAACTTAACCTATCCTAACTAACCTAATCTAACTTTACCTATCCCAACTTAACCTAACCTAACTTAACTAACCTAACCTAACTTAACTAACCTAGCCTAATCTAACCTAACTTTACCTATCCTTACTTAACCAATCCTAACTTAACCCAACCTAACCTAACTTACATAATTATTCCTGCTTGTCTTTTGTGTTTCGTCAATCATTGTTTCATATTCATTTGTTTGTTTCAATTGTTATTTTTCTCAAATAGTGATTTATGCATTTCAAGTGCTATTTGTTAAAGATTGGGTGTTTAAGCATTTCAAAGGATTTTTGTTGTATATGGGCATTTACTCGTTCCAAGGGTTAATTTCTCAAATGGTCATTTTTGCATTTCAAGGGTTATTTGTTAAAGTTCATCAAGTTGCTCGTAAGTTGTATTTATTATGTTTGTTATATTTGTTCGTATTCTTCCACTCTTTAACGTAACCTCTTTAATCTTAGTGTATTCATTATGTTGGCTATCATTTGTTCTTATTCCCCCACCCTTCAACCTAACCTTTCAGATGTAGTTCATTTGTTTTTTGTGTTTGACGTATTTGTTGAATATATTATCCTTATCCTCACCTTTCTTATGTAGTTTTGTTTCTCGTTTTGTATATTTTTACCCTAACCCACCATCCCACTTAATCTTCATTCCTTCTTTTACATTGTGTCTCCTACTCCTTCTCTCTCCCTTTCTATCCTCCTCCATCTCTTTCCCTTTCACTCCCTCATTCTCTCTCTCTTTTTTCCTCGTCCTTTCTCTCACTTTCACTCTCTCTCTGATTTGATTCCATGCTCTCACTCTCTCCGATTCTCTTTCCTTTGTTCCAATGCTCTCTCATTCTCTCTCCTTTGCTCTCATGCTCACTCTCTTTCTCATTTTCTCTCTCCTTTGCTCCCATGCTCTCTTACTTTTTTCCTTTTCTCAAATTCGAGTCTTAGTAGATCTGTCTCTTTACTACTGTACTTATATTATTACTAAGATAAAGAATGAACTTATATGTGAAAACAAAGTAAAAGACGGAATGAATGTTAAGTGGAATGGTTTGTTTGGGTAAAAATATACAAAAGGAGAAACAAAACTACATCTGGAAGGTTAGGATAAGGATAATATATTCAACAAATACGTCAAACACAATAAACAAATAAACTACATCTGAAAGGTTAGGTTAAAGGGTGGGGGGAATAAGAACAAATGATAACATAATGAATACACTAAGATTAAAGTGGTTAGGTTAAGTTAGGTTAGGATAGGTTAAGTTATGTTAGGTTAGGTTAGATAGGGTAGGGTAGGTTAGGTTAGTCAAGTTAGGATAGGTAAGTTAGGTTAAGTTGGGTTAAGTTAGGATAGGTAAAGTTAGATTAGGTTCGGTTAAGTTAGGTTAGGTTAGATTAGTTGTTAGGTTAGGTTAAGTTAGGATAGGTAAAGTTAGGTTAGGTTAATTACGTTAGGATAGGTTAAGTTAGGTTAGGATAGGTTATGTTAGGTTAGGTTGGGTTAAGTTAGGATAGGTAAAGTTAGGTTAGGTTATGTTTGGATAGGTAAGTTAGGTTAGGTTATGTTTGGATAGGTAAGTTAGGTTAGGTTGGGTTAAGTTAGGATAGGTAAGTTAGGTTAGGTTGGGTTAAGTTAGGATAGGTAAAGTTAAGTTAGGTTAGGCTAGGTTAAGTTAGGATAGGTAAAGTTAGGTTAGGTAAGTTAGGTTGGGGTAGGTTAGGTTAGGTTAGTTAAGTTCGGTTATGTTACGTTAGGTTAGGTTAGGTTAGTTAAGTTAGGATAGGTAAGTTAGGGTAGGTTATGTAAGATAGGTTAGGTTTAGGAAATGTTATGTTAGGTAAGCAACATTAGGTGGGAGGATAGGTTAGGTAGGTTTATGCAGTGTTGTTCAGAGAACAGTTTTAAAGGTAAAGTGTCTTAAGAAAAAATATTTTTAACAGAAATGTAAGTTTGATATGAAAAGCTGAACTAGTTACATTTTGGAGAGAAATTTTATGACTGAAGATGTCTTAGAGAATATTATTTATGTCTTAAAGAATAACATGATGGAAGAATGAGTTTCTTTGATGAACGAGGGTGTCTTAGAGAACAATTTTTGATGAACGAAGGCGAGTTAGATATTACATTTGATGACTGAGAATAACTTTGATGAACGAAGATATCTTACAGAACAACTTTGATAGCTCTGAGATTAACTTTGACTTCTTAAAGAACAACTTTGATGAACGAAGATGCCTTAGAAAGCTTTTCTGATGACCGAAAGGTTACTTAGAGAATAATATTTGATGACTGAGATTAACTTTTTGATGACTGAGATCAATTTTTAATGTTTCTGTGTATAACTTTTATGACTTAGAGAATAACTTTGATGAATGAAAGTGACTTAGAAATTACCTTTGATGACTGAGAATAACTTTTAATGACATAGAGGATAACTTTTTGTCTTAGAGAACAACATTGATGTCTTAGAGAATAACTTTGATGATCGAAGGTGACTTAGAGAATACCTTTTGATGACTCTGAGAATATCTTGATGACTTTGAGAATGACTTTTGAGAACATGAGAAGTATTTTGAAGACTCTGAGAATAACTTTTGATGAGATAGAGAATGACTTTTTATGTCTTAGAGGATAACTTTGATGAACGAAGGTGAGTTAGAGATTATCTTTGATGACTCTGAGAATAACTTTTGGTAGCTCTGAGATTAACTTTTGATGACTTTGATGTCTCTGAGAAAAACTTTGATGTGTCTGAGAATAACTTTTATGGATGAAGATATTTGAGATTAACTCTTGATAACTCTGAGAATAACTTTTCTGGACATGAGTAGTATTTTGACGATTTTGAGTGTATCTTTGATTGTGTCCTTGATGTATCGAATAGTGTCTTTGATTTCTTGACGAGTAACTTTGGTCTCTCTGAGAGTGTCTTTGGCGTCTCGTAGAGTACCTTTGACTATTTTTCTTACTCATTAAAGTATATTGTTAGTTACAAAAGTGTAGAACGATGTTCCATTTGACTATTTTTATTTGAGGAAAGACAAGAAAATATGATGACAGACTATTTTTTGTGCTCCTCAAAGTATAATGTCAGTTAAGAACAGAGATGAAAGATTTGGCTCTTTTTTCTTACTTGACAAAACATAATGGCTGTTAAGAACGGTATTGAACGAAGTTACATTTGACTATTTGTAGCGAAGTGAAAGGTTGCTTTAGTTAAGAACGATGTTGGCTAAACTTGACTATTTTCAGTTGAGAGAAGTGTTATTTTAGTTAAGAAACGAACAGAATCATGATGCAAATGACTATTTCATTTGATTGATGAATACTTTTAGTTAAAATGAGAAGTTTGATCCTAAAGAACATGTAAGAGAATATGTTGAACGCAGTGAACTTGTGGGGAATATGAACTTGCAGAGAACATTAAAATATGATAAAGCTAATAAACAAAGAACATATGGGGAATCTACTAAAAACAGAGAACATGTAAGTGAAGGTGAAGAACATGATGAATAGGCGGGGGAATATGTAAGTAAAGGTGATGAACACAGTGATCATGCGGGGAATATGAACTTGCAGAGAACATAAACATGGTAAAGAACATAGAAAAATGTTTTGTATGTGCTGAGAACATTATGAGGCTACAAAGATTACAGAAAAAAATGGAGAAACTGGTGAAAAATATGAACTGAACATGCTGTGAACATTTTGTAGAACATGGAGTGGATACAGAAAACATGGAAGAAAATGTGAAGAGCACAGAGAATATAGAGAAAATATACAAATATATTAGGATTATTGAAGGTTTTGATAAGTTGAAAAGTTAAGGGAGGGGGTGGGGTATGGGATGGAAAGGGTACGGTGTGATTTTTGACAGTGTGATTATTGCTTATTAGGGTAAAAAAAAAGGGTATTAATGGATATGTTGTTTACTTTGATAGACTGGAGAAGGCCTTGATCTGAATTAATTTGATGAACATTGAACTAAGGTGGAGGACATGAGCTGAAACTCGGTTAATGTCGTGATTTATTTTACTACTTTAGAAATATAGTGATCTTAAATCTCAGGGGATTTGGTCTGATAGTAAAGAACATGTACAAATGAGCTAAGCAGAGAACGAGAGTTGAAACTCGGTAACTGCACTGGCTTTATTTACTGTGTCTGACCCCCCCCCCCTCCTCCCCGCTCAGCTCGTTGATGCCATAAGGAGGGCTTGGTGGGCGGCTGCCGGAGTGTGATGCTCCTTGGGACAGTCCTCTTTCCTTTTGTAGCCTTGTGCTCCTGATGCCGTCCTCTCCAATTGTGCATAGCATCTTTTCCTTTTCCTTCTGTTTCGTTTTTCTCCCAACTCTTCTCCTATCTGCTTGCCGTTTCCTGCCGACCTTTTGCTTGTTTTGGTTATTCCTTTGGACTTCTTCTATTTTGACGCCCGAGTGCTTGAGGAGGCATACTCTTGCACCCGTAGAACTGTAGTACCCAACGTCGAGAGCGAGGGGAACCTTTTATTGTCAATCCCCCTTTTATCACTGAACCCAATCTCGGCGGACTGACAGTTCTTATATTAAGGTGGCGTTTCTGGGGCGTATACTCACGACGCACCCCTAGAAGGCCCCGGCATGATCGGCGATAGCTTCTTGTTGGGTGTCCTGCCTCTAATTGTGGCTCCATGGTGGGTGTGGGGGGCACATTCGTGAATGAATGTTTCTTTTTCGTAGCGATGATGTATACTGTTTCTCCTTTACCTCCTCAGGCTCGTGGGGTGGGCGACCAAGCCTCCGAGTCGGTCCGTGTTGGAAGACCAGGCTCTGTAGCCTCCGCTGCATTGGGCCCCGACCTTGCTCCTCCTTTGGCCTCTCTGACTCCTCCCCTCGGCTCCCCTCCTTCCTCTGTGGTTGGGTCGAGCCCCAAGGCCCCAGTGGTGACTACCTCGTCCCCGGGCGCGGCTCATCTCTAGTTGTAACTACTGCGCCTTTTAACCCCTCTCTCTCTGGGGGTTCTCAACGCCGTCCTCGTTACGGCCGCCCTCGCTCGATTCCTTCCCGTTCTGATACCTATCAAGCCTTGTTTGGTCCCGCTCCTTGGGCCAAATATTTTGATCTCCTCCCTCTTGATTCTGCGCCTCCTGACGATTTTTCCCTCCAACGACGTCTCGTTGATTGCGTGGATGCCTCTGTTACCTTCAACCCCACTCGTCTCGGTACCCGTGTCGTTCCTGCTCCTCAGGATGCTGCTTCCCGCTTAACTGCCTTATCCTGCCTTGGCGAGACCCCTGTTCGTGTCTCAAAGAACACTCAGTTGAACGCCAGTGTTGGCACTATTCTCCTCCCGCCCCATGTTGCGATCGGTGTTCGGGATCTGCGAGACTGCCACGACGATATTCGACATATCCTTAATTCCCAGGGCTATTCTATTCTCCAGGTGGACACGTTTACTCGTCCCCCTCGTGATAGTCGCCGTCAACCCCTTCGGGTTGTGAAGATTACCTTTGATGGTCGGACCCTTCCACCCTCTGCCATTCTTGCTGGTGCCAGGTGCTCTGTCCAGGAGTACTTTCCTTCTCCTAGGCTCTGTAACAAGTGCTGGAGGTTTGGGCATGGTGCCCTCCGCTGCTCTGGAACTGTCTCTCTCTGTCCTTTGTGTGGTGGCGAAGGTCACTCTAAGTCGGAGTGCACTTCTCCCCAGGCTCGTTGCCTCAACTGCGGTGAGGCCCATTCTGCCTTCTCCCGTGCGTGTGTCCATTACAAGCTTGAGGCAGCTGTCCTCAACTTGAAGCACCGGGAGCGTTTATCTTTTCCTGAGGCAAGGCACCAGGTTCGCCGGCTCCCGCCTTATGCTAATATCTCTTATGCTCGTGTGTTGCGCTCTTCCTCTCCTCGTCCTTCCCACCTTCCTCAGACTCACACCGTTTCCGAGCCTTGGACCCTGATACGCCCACTGCCCCCTCCTCTGTTCTTTTGAGTTCTGTCCCGAAGGATCCACCTCCTGGTCCTCTGTCTGGGGGTTCCCCTTCTTTCTACCCGGTCTGTCTTGTCTCCTGTATCTTTTTCCTCGTCTCCCTCCGTTCCTCCTTCCCACCCGTCCCCTCCGTCTCTTGACTCTCCCCGCCGCCTGTCGGTGCGGGCTGATGTCCATCACTCTCCAAACGGCCGTCGTGTGTGCTCTCGTTCAGCTTCTCCTGTTGATATGCTAGAATCCGTTGCCCAGTACGTAGTTGCTAGAACACCTGTCTCTTTAAGTCTGAAGCGTAAGCCTGGCTCCTCTCCTTCATCCCTGGCGGGTAAGAAGGTTTCGCTTTCTTCCTCGGCCCCTACTTCTGCCTCTATCGCTCCTTCCCCTCCCATTTGTGCTTGCGCCCCCTGTTCCTGCTATGGATTTTTTTTTGCCCCCACTTCCCTCTCGGTTGCTGCCCTTGCTGAGGTGCGCTCCCCTCTTTCTACTCCCCGTCTTCCTGCTGCTGTCCTTGACTGCTCCTCTCCGTTGTCTCCTCCTCTTCCTCCTCCTCCTCCGGACTCCGCTCGCCCACCTCTGGTCTGTTCTCCCGCTTCCTTCCCTCCGTCTTTGCTCAGTTTACCTATGCCCCCTAACCCTGACTTTGATGACCCTGATCCCGAACCTGATATTCTTTGACGTGCTATGTTGCTCTTTCGCATTTGTTTCTTCCTTGTTCTCTGTTGTTGTCCTTTCTCTTCTCGTCGATGTCTATTCTTCAATGGAACGTTCGAGGTTATTACGCTAATTTCCTCAAACTCCAACTTCTGATTTTGCGGTTTTTGCCCCTTTGTGTCTGTCTCCATGAGCCGATGCTTGATGCTCGTCCTGGTCGTTTTCATGGCTATTTCTTTCTCTCCCCCCCCCCCCAGCTGTTGCTGGGGCTCCTAATTCTTCTGCTTTCTTGATTCGCTCTGATGTTCCCTTTGTCCCCTTAATTTTTCCTTCGCCTCTCCATTGTTCTGCTGCTCGTATCTTTGTGGGGAAGTGGTACACAGTTTGTTCCATTTATCTCTTCCCGAGTGTCCCGCTTTCTCTTCCTGATTTGAAACACCTTCTGGACTCCTTGCCGGAGCCTGTGCTGCTGCTGGGTGATTTCAATTGTCGTCATTCTCTTTGGGGTGATGTTCTGACGAATACCCGAGGTCGCCTTCTTATGCCGTTTATCCTCTCTTCTTCCCTGTCTCTTCTCAATTCTGGTGAGCCCACTGATTTGGACTCTCGGACTCGCACCCTTTCCTGTCTTGATCTTTCTCTTTGCTCTTCTTCTCTTTACTTAGATTTCACGTGGCAGGTTCTTGATGACCTCCATGGCAGTGACCATTTCCCCATTCTTGTTTCCTTTTTCTCTTTTCGTCCTTCCCTCTCCTTCCCTTGGTGGCAATTTGCTAAAGTGGACTGGAACCTATTTACCCTCAGTGCTGCTCTCTCTGACCTCTCCCTCGGGCTCTCCTCCTTTTTCATGACACTGTCTTTGATGCTGCCCTCCGCTCTATTCCTTGCTCTTCCTCTCGGAGTCCACAGAAGTGCGTTTCCTGGTGGAATGTGGAATGCAGACTGTGCTCGGGTCTGTCCGCTGTAAGCGTGCAGCCTGGAAGAGGCACCGCCGTCGGCAGACGGCCGATTCTTTTCTTTTCTTTTGGAAAGCGAGTGTGGTGACCCGTAGGGCCATCCGTACGGCTAAACGTGAATGTTGGGCTTCTTATGTCTCCACAATTATGTCCGAAACTCCCCTGCCACAGATCTGGAAGCGTATCTGCAAGATAGCGGGTAACTTCGTTCCCGATGTTTCACCTGTCCTTCACCTCCGTGGTACTCTTGTGGCGGACCCGTTGCAAGTCGCTTCCGAACTGGGTTCCCACTTTTCTTCTGTTAGCTCTGGTCTTCATCTTCCCCAATCTTTCTTTCCTTCATAAACCTGTCCTTGAATCTCGTCCTTTAGATTTCTGCACTCATCTTCAGCTTCCCTATAATGATCCCTTCTCTCTCTCTCTGAACTTCGTTCTGCCCTGGCCCTCTGCGGTTCTACGGCGGCGGGCTCCGATGGTATTCATTATGAGATGCTTCGCCATCTCCCTCCGTGCACGTCTCAGTATTTACTGAGTCTGTATAATCGGATCTGGGAGTCGTCGTCAGTCCCTGAGGACTGGCTCGATGCCGTTGTCCTCCCTGTTCGTAAACCGGGGTCTCTGGGTACTTCCCCTAAGGACTTTCGCCCTATTGCCCTCACAAGTTGTGTCTGCAAACTCTTTGAACATATGGTTAACGTTCGTCTGATGTGGTTCCTGGAACACCATCACCTCCTCTTCCCTTCTCAATTTGGTTTCCGCAAGTGCTGCAGCACGACAGATGTCCTGGTGAACTTGGAGGTCTATATTCGTACTGCTTTTGCTGCGAGGACCTCCGTTGTTGCCGTCCTTTTTGACCTGGAAAAGACTTAAGACACCACTTGGCGATAT
The DNA here is from genome assembly GCF_040958095.1 of Procambarus clarkii. NCBI lineage: Eukaryota > Metazoa > Arthropoda > Malacostraca > Decapoda > Cambaridae > Procambarus > Procambarus clarkii. The sequence goes on from NC_091208.1 coordinate 7,774,570, forward strand.
CATATTCTATCTCAACTTCATTCTTTTGGCCTTCGTGGTGGTCATCTCTCTCTCTTTCTCCGCAGCTTCCTCTCTCGTCGTTCCTTTCGGGTGCGCCTTGGTACCGCTCTCTCTGCCTCTTTTCAGCAATACGAAGATGTGTCCCAGGGTAGTGTTCTGAGCACTACTTTTTCTGGTTGCCCTCAATGGCCTTCTTTCCTCTCTTCCTTCAGGTGTCTTCTCCGCTCTCTATGTCGATGATCTTACTCCTTGCTGTCAGGGTGATGATTCGCCTTTCCTTCAGCGCCGGCTTCAACTTGCAATTGATGCCGTGTCGTCTTGGGCCACCGATCATGGCTTCAAGTTCTCTACTTCTAAGACTTGTGTCATGACTTTTACGTGGAAACGGGTCGTTCTTCGTCCCTCTTTGTCACTTTATGGTCATCCCCTTGAGTACAAAGATTCCACGAAGCTTTTGGGGTTATTCCTTGACACTCGTTTGTCTTGGTGTCCCCATATCTCTTACCTCTGTGTTGAGTGCTCTAAGGCCCTTACCTTCCTTCGGGTCTTATCCCAAACTTCTTGGGGGGCAGATAGGCGCACTCTCCTTGCTTTACATTACTCTCTCGTCCTGTCTAAGCTCGATTATGGTTGCCCTGCTTAATCGTCTGCTTCTCCTTCTACTCTTCGCCGTCTTGATGCTTTGCACCATACTGGGTTGCGCCTCAGTTCTGGTGCCTTTCGTTCGACTCCCGTCCTTAGCTTGTATGTTGACACTGGCTTCCTGTCTCTCCAAGACCGCCTTGATCACTACTGTCTTCGCTATCTTGCGCGGTCCTTACAACATCCTTCCTCTTGCCTCTGTCGTGCTTTAACTTTTACCCAGCAAACAATTTTAGGTTGCCACAACATATCTGGAAAGTATTTGAAAGTATTGGAAACGTTTGTTTTATCGTATCAGATACGATATTGTGTGTGGACTTAAATAGGTTTCCAAAACTTATAACCAAGACATATGTATCTAACACTAATTTGAGATGTTGTGGCAACTTTACACTCCTAACATGAGTCATTCATAATCCATTCATATAGCAATATGAATCTCTTATGAAAGGTTTGAGCCAATAATCTGAACCCTTTTCACATCCTTGTGTTTAAAGTTAAATTTCATGAAATTAAATTATATTTTATATTATATTATTTTTATTATATTTTATATTATATTATTATTTTCAATTTAAATATTAAAACCAATTTATGGGTAAAAAAAATCTAATAATTTATATTTCTTTTATTATTTACTAACAATTATAATTATTTACTAACGGAGAGAGGGGAGGCTGTACGGCGGAGAGTGGCGGCTGTGGCGGACAGTGGCGGCGGTGGCGGATAGTGGCGGCGGGCGGACAGTAGCGGCGGTGGCGGATAGTGGCGGCGGGCGGACAGTGGCGGCGGTGGCGGCGGGCGGACAGTGGCGGCTGTGGCGGATAGTGGCGGCGGGCGGACCGTGGCTGGTGGCGGGTGGTGGCAGCTGGTGGCGGCGGCTGGTGGTGGTGGCGGTGATGGCGGCTGGTGGCGGTGATGGCGGCTGGTGGTGGTGGTGGTGGCGGCTGGTGGCTGGTGGCGGCTGGTGGCGGTGATGGCGGCTGGTGGTGGTGGCGGCTGGTGGTGGCGGCGGCTGTGGTGGGTGGTGGCGGAGGTGTCGGCGGCGGCTGTGGTGGGTGGTGGCGGCGGCGGTGATGGGTGGTGGCGGCGGCGGTGGTGGTGGCGGCGGCGGTGGTGGCGGCGGTGGTGGTGGGTGGTGGTGGTGGCGGCGGCTGGTGGTGGTGGGTGGTGGTGGGTGGCGGCGGTGGGTGGCGACGGTGGGTGGCGGTGGCGGGTGGCGGCGGTGGGTGGTGGCGGCGGGTGGTGAGTGGCGGCGGCGGGTGGTGGGCGGTGGCGGCGGGTGGTGGCGGCCAGCTGGGACACACCCTTCACCACTGAAGGTCTGAGCACAACTAACCATATGTCTCTCTCACCCACCAGCCCAGTGTTGCCAGCTCGCGCTCTCAAAATGTTTCCTTCAAAGATTGTATATTATCTTTGAACAACAAGTTTGATTATCAAGGAAATAATGCATATATTATTGTCACATTAATACTGTGCAATATCTTATTACATTCCTGCTAAATAATTATAATTTGAAACAGGACAAAAAATCCCACATATATATAAAAACCAACATTAGAGATCACGAGGCCTAGGCCTCGCCTGTGACCACACATCCTGCCTCCCTGGCCTGCTACCCTCTCACACCTCACACTCTTAACTCTCTCATAATCACTCTCACTCTCTTACTCTGTCACTCTTACTCTGTCACTCTTACTCTGTCACTCTTACTCTGTCACTCTTACTCTGTCACTCTTACTCTGTCACTCTTACTCTGTCACTCTTACTCTGTCACTCTTACTCTCTGTCACTCTTACTCTCTGTCACTCTTACTCTCTGTCACTCTTACTCTCTGTCACTCTTACTCTCTGTCACTCTTACTCTCTGTCACTCTTACTCTCTGTCACTCTTACTGTCACTCTTACTCTCTGTCACTCTTACTCTCTGTCACTCTTACTCTCTGTCACTCTTACTCTCTGTCACTCTTACTCTCTGTCACTCTTACTCTCTGTCACTCTTACTCTGTCACTCTTACTCTCTGTCACTCTTACTCTCTGTCACTCTTACTCTCTGTCACTCTTACTCTCTGTCACTCTTACTCTCTGTCACTCTTACTCTCTGTCACTCTTACTCTCTGTCACTCTTACTCTCTGTCACTCTTACTCTCTGTCACTCTTACTCTCTGTCACTCTTACTCTCTGTCACTCTTACTCTCTGTCACTCTTACTCTCTGTCACTCTTACTCTCTGTCACTCTTACTCTCTGTCACTCTTACTCTGTCACTCTTACTCTGTCACTCTTACTCTGTCACTCTTACTCTGTCACTCTTACTGTCACTCTTACTCTGTCACTCTTACTCTCTGTCACTCTTACTCTCTGTCACTCTTACTCTCTGTCACTCTTACTCTCTGTCACTCTTACTCTCTGTCACTCTTACTCTCTGTCACTCTTACTCTGTCACTCTTACTCTGTCACTCTTACTCTGTCACTCTTACTCTGTCACTCTTACTCTGTCACTCTTACTGTCACTCTTACTCTGTCACTCTTACTCTGTCACTCTTACTCTGTCACTCTTACTCTCTGTCACTCTTACTCTCTGTCTCTCTTACTCTCTGTCACTCTTACTCTGTCACTCTTACTCTCTGTCACTCTTACTCTCTGTCACTCTTACTCTCTGTCACTCTTACTCTCTGTCACTCTTACTCTGTCACTCTTACTGTCACTCTTACTCTGTCACTCTTACTCACTCTGTTACCCTTACCCATTCATACTCACTCTCTCACTCTCACTCTTACTCTCATACTCTCAATTACTCTTACTCTCAATCACTCTTACTCCCAATCACTCCTACTCCCAATCACTCCTACTCTCAATCACTCCTACTCTCATTCTTACTCTTACTCCCAATCACTCTTACTCTCAATCACTCTTATTCTCATTCTTACTCTCACTCTTACTCTTACTCCCAATCACTCTTACTCCCAATCACTCTTACTCCCAATCACTCTTCCTCTCAATCACTCTTACTCTCAATCACTCTTACTCTCAATCACTCTTACTCTCAATCACTCTTACTCTCATTCTTTCTCTTACTCACTCTTACTCTCAATCACTCTTATTCTCATTCTTACTCTTACTCTCATTCTTACTCCTACTCCCAATCACTCTTACTCCCAATCACTCTTACTCCCAATCACTCTTACTCCCAATCACTCTTACTCCCAATCACTCTTACTCCCAATCACTCTTACTCTCAATCACTCTTACTCTCAATCACTCTTACTCTCAATCACTCTTACTCTCAATCACTCTTACTCTCAATCACTCTTACTCTCAATCACTCTTACTCTCAATCACTCTTACTCTCAATAACTCTTACTCTCAATCACTCTTACTCTCAATCACTCTTACTCTCAATCACTCTTACTCTCAATCACTCTTACTCTCAATCACTCTTACTCTCATTCTTACTCTTACTCACTCTTACTCTCAATCACTCTTATTCTCATTCTTACTCTTACTCTCATTCTTACTCCTACTCCCAATCACTCTTACTCCCAATCACTCTTACTCCCAATCACTCTTACTCCCAATCACTCTTACTCCCAATCACTCTTACTCCCAATCACTCTTACTCTCAATCACTCTTACTCTCATTCTTACTCTTACTCACTCTTACTCTCAATCACTCTTATTCTCATTCTTACTCTTACTCTCATTCTTACTCCTACTCCCAATCACTCTTACTCCCAATCACTCTTACTCCCAATCACTCTTACTCCCAATCACTCTTACTCCCAATCACTCTTACTCTCAATCACTCTTACTCTCAATCACTCTTACTCTCAATCACTCTTACTCTCAATCACTCTTACTCTCAATCACTCTTACTCTCAATCACTCTTACTCTCAATCACTCTTACTCTCAATCACTCTTACTCTCAATCACTCTTACTCTCAATAACTCTTACTCTCAATTACTCTTACTCTCAATCACTCTTACTCTCAATCACTCTTACTCTCAATCACTCTTACTCTCATTCTTACTCTTACTCACTCTTACTCTCAATCACTCTTATTCTCATTCTTACTCCTACTCCCAATCATTCTTACTCTCAATCACTCTTACTCCCAATCACTCTTACTCTCACTCTTACTCTCAATCACTCTTACTCTCAATCACTCTTACTCTCAATCACTTTTACTCTCAATCACTCTTACTCTCACTAACTCTCAATCACTCTTACTCTCACTCTAACTCTCAATCACTCTTACGCACTATTTCTCACTCTTTCTCTGTCATCCTTACTCACTCTTACTCTGTCACTCTTACTCTGTCACTCTTACTCTGTCACTCTTACTCTGTCACTCTTACTCTGTCACTCTTACTCTGTCACTCTTACTCTGTCACTCTTACTCTGTCACTCTTACTCTGTCACTCTTACTCTGTCACTCTTACTCTGTCACTCTTACTCTGTCACTCTTACTCTGTCACTCTTACTCTCTGTCACTCTTACTCTCTGTCACTCTTACTCTCTGTCACTCTTACTCTCTGTCACTCTTACTCTCTGTCACTCTTACTCTCTGTCACTCTTACTCTCTGTCACTCTTACTCTCTGTCACTCTTACTCTCTGTCACTCTTACTCTCTGTCACTCTTACTCTCTGTCACTCTTACTCTCTGTCACTCTTACTCTCTGTCACTCTTACTCTCTGTCACTCTTATTCTCTGTCACTCTTATTCTCTGTCACTCTTATTCTCTGTCACTCTTATTCTCTGTCACTCTTATTCTCTGTCACTCTTATTCTCTGTCACTCTTATTCTCTGTCACTCTTATTCTCTGTCACTCTTATTCTCTGTCACTCTTATTCTCTGTCACTCTTATTCTGTCACTCTTATTCTGTCACTCTTATTCTCTGTCACTCTTATTCTCTGTCACTCTTATTCTGTCACTCTTATTCTCTGTCACTCTTATTCTCTGTCACTCTTATTCTCTGTCACTCTTACTCTCTGTCACTCTTACTCTGTCACTCTTACTCTCTGTCACTCTTACTCTCTGTCACTCTTACTCTCTGTCACTCTTACTCTGTCACTCTTACTCTCTGTCACTCTTACTCTCTGTCACTCTTACTCTGTCACTCTTACTCTCTGTCACTCTTACTCTGTCACTCTTACTCTGTCACTCTTACTCTGTCACTCTTACTCTGTCACTCTTACTCTCTATCACTCTTACTCTCTATCACTCTTACTCTCTATCACTCTTACTCTCTATCACTCTTACTCTCTATCACTCTTACTCTCTATCACTCTTACTCTCTATCACTCTTACTCTCTATCACTCTTACTCTCTATCACTCTTACTCTGTCATTCTTACTCTGTCACTCTTACTCACTCTGTCACCCTTACCCACTCATACTCACTCTTACTCTCAATTACTCTTACAATCAATCACTCTTACTCCCAATCACTCCTACTCCCAATCACTCCTACTCTCAATCACTCCTACTCTCATTCTTACTCTTACTCCCAATCACTCTTACTCTCAATCACTCTTACTCTCATCCTTACTCTTACTCACTCTTACTCTCAATCACTTACTCTCATACTCACCCTTACTCTCAATCACTTTACTCTCACTCCTACTCATTCTGTCACCCTTACTCTCACTCTTACTCTCAGTCACTCTTACTTATACTCACTCTTACTCACACTTACACACTCTCTGGCACTCTCACTCACCTTCAGTCACTCTTACTCACTCTTACCCACTCTCGCTCACTCTTACTCACTCTAGTTAATAAGAACACGCCAATATAAGACAACAAAACGTTTTCAGATTCTTTCTCGCCACTTTCCAGCAACTTTTATAATTTATATAAATTATCTTAGGGAATAATACATAAATTATATATTTAAACATGATATTAGTGTTTATTGGAATGCATAAGGAGTCAAATTGTGTTAAAAAGAGCGATTTTTAGAAAATTTGGAAAACTACTTTTTTCTGTTCATATTATAACTAAATGGATTTTAAAAGTTTCACTCAGCCAATATATATCATTCACAATTTATTAATGAATTTTACAAAAAAACACCATAAATTTTATATTTAAACATGTAAAAACTATTTGTTTTACATTTGGAAGAAAATAATTGTAGAAAAACAATTTATAATTAAACCTTTGTGTTTGGATTTTTTGAGTAAAAGTTTCTCAAAGGCTCTCCTTCACCATTCTCAATGCAAATCATTCCCACACCTATGGGAAGAGATAGGCGAACGTTGTGTAGATGATTTGTGTTTGCTGGGAGGGCTCTACTATTAACCACAAGGTCGCCAACTGGTGTTTTCGGTGTCCAGTAACACGTCAGTGGATTAGTTGAATTGTGGTAACCATGGCAAGGACACACTCGATAGATCAGGATATCAGGCAGGTATTTACTTCTATCACTCTCTGCTTTCAGGTATTATATAGCCACAAGATATATGGAGGGGATGATATAAACACAAATGTATTTTGTATTTTACTTAAAACTCATTCAAAGACATCACATGGTCATATCAATAAACAATCAGCTGATCCAGGCGGGAGTCGTTCGTTCCCACGTATAATATGCACTCACTAAGGTGGCAACACTCCCCCTCTCGTCACTGTCAAAATCAGCTGGGCGCCTTCCCCCGCGCGAATGTTTATTGCTTGTTTCTCTGGCTTCACGCGCACTGTTTCTTTAAGTTCTCAAAGATCACTAGAAGTTCGAACACTTGATATTTGCGACAATAGCATGTATTACTTCGCTACACTGATCTTGGGCTCAAACAAACATTTCTATATTTACGTATGACAATAATTCACTGCCAAGGTATTACACACTGCCCTTCATTTAATGATAACTTATGAAGTGTTTAACACTGGAGTTCTCAGTATTTCCTTTCGTGGGCGATAACACAATTAATCACTGCACACATGAATGATTATTCAATGCACGAACATAGACATATATAATATATATATAGATGAATCAGACATCAATAAATGGTAATAACATAGTTACTGGGCACATAGCCTAACTTCCAAATACTGGCATAATATTATATATATTCTCTCACTATATGATTACATTAAAGTCTCATGAAAGACATTCTCAACACAGTAAATTCATCAATTATTCCGGGTGCCTGTACACACCAATAATAATATATATATGTATCGTGAGTACCCTTGATAGTACTACTCTGCACACTGGTGCCTTACTGTGACATAGGTGAGCTTTGCTCATGACATACAAAATCCTCAGGTTAAATAATATAGCTGAATAATATAGCTGACTAAAGGGGAATTGGGAGGGAAACTAGAACCACCTACTTTCACCTATCCTCCGATGAGAGTTGAGTTGTAGCTCCTGGTCCTGGCTTCTGCCTTGTGTCGGGAACGCCCCCACACACACACTGTCGTGTCCTCCAGGAACTCAATCAATGTCCCACTGTAAGCGCGTCGTCTCCGTGCCTTCTCCCAGCAGGTCCGTGCTCCTCCTCGACTTCTTGTAGGGTTGGAGTCGGTCTCCCGGCCGTCGACTTCTCCCAGCTACGGCTGCCCGCCTACTTCTCGGCTGCAGTCGTTCGGATTCCCGAGTAGTTTCTTTCTTCCTCTGTTTCCCAGTGGCTCTATCCAGCCACTACGCCGTCACAAATGGGTGAACTGCCTCAGACGTCGCATACGTCACTGCACAGACTTCACTTCTTCTTGCACAGTACCTGTCCTGGAGCACTTGTTGCTCAATATCCGTCGATTCCCTCTCTGGTTCAACACATGAACGAAGGAAGACCTCACAGAGTACTGGCAGACTTCGGGTGACGCGTAAAATCCACGGGAGCAGGAAACAACTGTCAAACTGACAGGACCAATCTTCGCACGTCCAACCACCTTGACGTGTCATGTCAGACTGATGGCGCCAACGCGGCGCGCTGACCGGACCCCCCCTCCTTCGTGAGGTCACATTCGCCACGGGAGGTTTTCATTGGCTCCCAGTGCCACATTGCTGTCGGTGACCGTGTCGGTGCTCTCGCCTCTGTCGTGCTTTAACTTTTACCCCTCCTGCGGTTCCTGTTCCTCTTCACCACCTCCCTCTTTCTGTCCGGTTATCTCCCCTACAGGATTCTCTTTCCGTTCATATTTCTAATGTTTCTCCTCGTGTTGTTCCTTCTTTGCCCTCATGGAGAGTCCCTCTTCCGCGGTTTTGTACTTCCTTGACCCGTATCACTAAAGCTTTTACCGCTCCTACGGTTCTAAAACGCCTTTTCCTTAAACACTTTTCTTCTCACTCCCGCTCCATTTCTGTCTTCACCGATGGGTCTAAGTCTGCGGACGGTGTTGGCTACTCTGTTGTTTTTCCTGATCGCACTTATATGTGTTGCTTACCTCCGGAGACTAGCATCTTTACAGCGGAGCTTTATGCTATTCTCTATTCTCTTCGTCTCCTGCTTTCTCGTTGTCAGTCTTTCTTTGTAGTTGTTGTTGACTCTCGTAGTGCCCTCATGGCTCTCGGGTCCTTTAATCCGGTTCATCCAGTAGTTGTCGAGATCCAGCATTGGCTGTTTCTTGTTCACAGTAAATTTAAGTCGGTTGAGTTTTGTTGGGTTCCCAGCCATATTGGCGTGTCTTTAAATGAGCGTGCGGATGCTGCCGCCAAGGAAGCTGTCCGCTCTTGTCCCGTCTCTCGTAAAGGTATTCCATATTCCGACTTTTACCCGGTTATCCATTCCTCCGTCCTTACCCGTTGGCAGGCTTCTTGGTCGTCTGTTACTGGTAACAAACTACGTACTCTTAAATGTTGTTTCCTCGTGGTCGTCCTCCTACCACCGTAACCGGCGATGGGAAACAGCTCTGGCGAGGTTGCGTATTGGTCATACTCGCTTAACCCATGGTCACTTGATGGAGCGCCGCCCAGCTCCTTATTGTCCTAGTTGCATTGTCCCTCTTACGGTCGTCCATGTCCTTCTTGAATGTCCTGACTTCCAGGACGAGCGTATGTCTTGCTTTCCAACCGCCCTTCGTGGTCACCTGTCCCTCAATAGAATTCTTGGTGACTCGGATACTTTTGATATCGTTCGCCTCGTGCGTTTTTGTTCTCGTATTGGCATCCTTGTTGATATTTAGCGCCCTCTGATTATTCTGCGCATTTGATGGTACTACATAGCCTTCCCAGTTTGGTGCCTTCTATTGATAATTACTTACTTACTATCCCAGCTGCATTCTTTTGGCCTTCGTGGTCATCTCCATCTCTTTCTCCGCAGCTTCCTCTGTCGTCATTCCTTTCGGGTGCACCTTATGCATTTTTGTTCTAGTATTGGCATCCTTGGTGATATTTAGTGCCCTCTGATTATGCTGCACATTTGATGGTGCTACATAGCCTTCCCGGTTTGGTGCCTTCTTTTGATAATTACTTACTTACTGTGTCTGAAATACAGCAGTTATAAATTTCAGGAAAATTTATTGGTTATTTACGAAGATACGAGAGAGAACTAAGGTGGGGGACGAGAGCTGAAGCTCGTTAACTGTTTTGATTTGATTTACTACGTTTGAAGTATATCTTCTTTAATTTCGTGGAAATTGGTTAGTTACTAAAGAACTTGTGCAAATGAACTAAGGTGGGGGACAACAGCTAGAGTTTGATAATTGTTTGGAACCTATTTACTATATCTGAAATAACTATGGTAAAAAATCAGGAAAATTGATGGGTTATTAACGAAGATACGCGAGAGAGCCAAGGCAGAGGATAAGAGGTAGAGTTCGGTAAATGGGTTATCTCTACTTACTCTGTTAGAAGTATAGCGGGTTTGAATTTTATGAATATTAATGGGTTATCAACGAAGATGTGAGAGGGAACTAAGACTTAAGACAAGAGCTGGAGCTCGGTAACTAAATTACTGTATTGTACTACGTTTGAAATATGACGGATTAAAATTTTAGGGTGATTGGACTGTTAGTAAAGAAGTTACAGGGATAAACTAAGGCGGGGACAGGAGCTAGAACTTGCTTACTGACATGATTTATTTTAATACATACGAAATATGACTATTTAAAATTTTAGGGGATTGGACTGTTAGTAAAGAAGTTACGGGGATAATTTAAGGCGGGGAAAGGAGCTGGAGTTCGTTAACTAAATTATTGTGTTTTACTATGTCTGAAAAATGACTGTTTAAAATTTCAGGGGGATTGGTTAGGTATTATCGAAGATATGAGAGGGAACTACAGCGGGGGTACAGGAGCTGGAGCTTGTTTACTGAATTGATTTGATTTACTACGTCTGAAAGAAACTGTTTAAAATATTAGGGGGATTGGACTGTTAGTATTCAATATACGACATGGGACTAAAGCAGGGACAGGAGCTAGAACTTGCTTACTGACTCGGTTGATTTGTGTAAAACAAACTCGTGTAATGTAAAGGAACTAACATTACGATGTCTAAAATAGTTGTACGGAATTATGATTGAAAGGGGGTAAGGTAACAGGTCGAGACAGGGGGAGCGACGGTCAAGATAAGATTACGGTGGTGAGTTGGCGGCGGCGTTTGGCGGGTGTGAGGTTGGAACAGGCGACGATGGGGTTGGGCGGGAAGGGGAAGGGGGGAGGGAGGTGGGAGGTAGGTAGGGTGGGCGTGGGAGGGGATGGCTGGATAATTAATGACGTCTCATGAAGCTGGCTAAAGCTACAATTTTAGTTATACAGACATACTCGTTTCTAAGTAAGAATTCTACTTAAAAGAATACAGTCTAAAATAACTGTTTATGACATTTATTCTCGGCAAGAATTCTGAAATTATTTCTCCAATAAGATCTCTTAACGAACTTCTATAAACATATTTTTCTCATAAGAACTCTTAAAAAATTTCTAAGATCTCGGAAATTATTTTCTCATATAAACTCTTAACAAACTTCTATGAACATATTTTCCTCATAAGAAATCCTTAACAAACTTCTAATATCTCGGAAATTATTTTTCCCGTAAGAAACCTTTAACTCCAAATCGGCTCTTTTTCCAAAGTTCGGTGAATCGAGTGTGACATATCGGCCCTTTTTCACAGAAAAAAGGGGCCCATACGCCTTCATCCTTACTACTATTGTATTCACCTAACAGTGCTCACCAAGTTAGACACACCTATATGTACTCTCCTAGTTGTTCTCGTGAAGTTGTACTCACCTACTTGTATTCATCTAGCAGTGTTCACCATGGTGTACTCACCTAGCTACATGTACTCTTCTAGTTGCACTCATGTTGTTGTACTAGACTAGTTGTACTATCTATTTGTACTTCAGTGATATTTAATGTAAAATCTATTATAATACAGATGCATGTGGTAGAGGTATTTTGATGCACTCAATTTTTTTATTAGAAAAAATGGTAGATTAAATGTTGCATGTGTCCTTTATACACCTATGCCACTGCATTTTCCATTTATGTTGATGTATTATACATAAAGTACCAAAATATAATTTAAACATAAAAACAGTATTACTGAATACATCATTTAGCAAACAGGATTATAAAAACAATTTCTAGCAATATCATAATAACCCAGCAAACAATTTCAAGTTTCCACAACGTTCCTGGAAAGTGTTTGAAAGGATTCGAAACGTTTGTTTTCACGAATTAGATACGTTATTCTGTGTGGAATTAAATAGGTTTCCAAAACTTTTATCCAAATACTACGTACCTAACCTTAATTTGAAACTTTGTGACCCCTTTTGTACCCTAATTTGAAACTTTGACCCCTTTTGTACCTAATTTGAAACTTTGACCCCTTTTGTATCGAATTTGAAATTTTGTGACACCTTTTTTAAGTGTTTAAAGTTAAAATGCTCAAATATGAATAAAATAGGAAATGTAAAAATATAAAAATATATTTCTACATTTGGTAAAATAAAGCATCATAATAAAGGCCGTGGTTTCATCATTTTTATTAATTTATCATTTGTAGTAGCGTAGTGTACTGGCCTGGTGTAGTAGCGTGGTGTAGTGGCCTGGTGTAGTGGCGTGGTATAGTAGCCTGGTGTAGTGGCCTGGTGTAGTGGCCTGGTGTAGTGGCCTGGTGTAGTGGCGTGGTGTAGTAGCCTGGTGTAGTGGCGTGGTGTAGTAGCCTGGTGTAGTGGCATGGTGTAGTAGCCTGGTGTGGTGTAGTGGCCTGGTGTAGTGGCCTGGTGTAGTGGCCTGGTGTAGTGGCCTGGTGTAGTGGCGTGGTGTAGTGGCCTGGTGTAGTGGCCTGGTGTGGTGTAGTGGCGTGTAGGGACGTGTTGGGGCGTGTGTTGGTGTGGTGTTGTGGCGTGTAGGGGTATGTAGTGGCGTGTGTGGGGGCGTGTAGTGGTGTGCAGGGTTGTGTAGTGGCATGTAGGGGGCGTGTAGTGGCGTATAAGGGTGTGTAATGGCGTGCAGGATTGTGAAGTGGCGTGTATGGGGCGTGTAGTGGCGTGCAGGGTTGTGTAGTGGCCTGTAGGGGCGTGTAGTGGCGAATAAGGGTGTGTAGTGGCGTGCAGGATTGTGTGGTGGCGTGTATAGGGCATGTAATGGCGTGCAGGGATGTGTAGTGGTGTGCAGGGTTGTATAGTGACGTGTAGTGGCGTATAAGGGTTGTGTAGTGGCATGCAGGGTTGTGTAGTGGCGTGTAGGGTTGTGTTGTGGCATATAGTGGTTTGTAGGGGCGTGCAGGGTTGTGTAGGGGCGTGCAGGGTTGTGTAGGGGCGTGCAGGGTTGTGTAGGGGCGTGCAGGGTTGTGTAGGGTTGTGTACGGGCGTGTAGGGGCGTGCAGGGTTGTGTAGTGGCGTGCAGGGTTGTGTAGGGGCGTGTAGTGGCGTGTCGGGCCGTGTTAACAAGACAAGGCCTAAAGGCAGACTGAGGGGTGGCCACTGGAGGTCCCGTGGCAATGTTCAAAGTCTCAAACTATACCTCAACATACCTATACCTATACTTTTTTAAACCCGTAATAATATTAATGCATTTATGTCTTTATTTCCTTGCTGCATATTTACGACGTTTTTTTTATATAAACAACATTTCGTTTCATAATTTGAAAGCTCTCTCTATTGTTCAGACAGTCACTGCGACAACTGTTAAGGTCCTGATTACACCACTCATGGGTACTTAGGCGCACGCACAGGTACACACATGCCCCTCTTCCCCATCCTCTTCACATTCCTCCTCATCCCCCTTCTCTCACCCCTTCCTCCTCATCCCCCCTTCTCTTACCCCTCCTCTTTCCCCCTCCTCCTCATCCCCCCTTCTCTTACCCCTCCTCTTTCCCCCTCCTCCTCATCCCCCCCCCCTTTCGCTTACCCCCCTTCTCTTATCCATGCCCCCTCCTCATCCTCCTTCTCTTATCCCTGCCCCCTCCTCATCCTCCTTCTCTTTCCCCTCCCCTCTTCCCCCTCCTCTTCTCTTTCCTCCTCTTCCCCTTCCTCCTCTTCCCCTCCTCTTCCCCCTTCTCTTACCCCTCCGCTCTTCCCCCGTCCTCTTCCCCCCTTCTCCTACCCCGTCCTTACCCCACCCCTTCTCTTTCCCCTCCCCTCCTCTTCCTCTTCCTCACTCATCCTCTTCTCTTGCCCCCTCCCACTTCTCTTCCCCTTCTGCCTTATCCTCCTTCTCTTACCACTTCCCTTTTTCCCCCCTCCTCTTCCCCCCTGCTCTTACCCCTCGCCCCTCTCCTTTCCTCTTCCCCCTACCCTATCCCCTCCTCTTCCCATTCCTTCTCATCCCCCTTCTCTCACTTCTCCTAATCGCCCCCCCTCTTACCTCTACTACTTCTACCCCTGCCATTTTCCCCCCCTCCTCATCTACTCCATCACTTAATTCCTCCCTTCCCGACGTCCTCCTCCTTGCACCTTCTCCTTTCCCCTCTTCCTCCTTCCTCCTCTACTTCATCCTCCTTCCTCCTCTGCCTCGACCTCCTTCTCCTGCCCCCTCTTCCTCCTTCCTCCTCGCCCTCCTACTCCTCCCCCTCTTCCTCCTCGCCCTCCTTCTCCTCCTTACTCCTCACCTTCCTTCTCCTTCCTCCTCGCTCTCTCCCTCATTCCTCCTCTCCCTCCTCCTCCCTAAGTGGAGTATGGATGCACTTTCATACTCCCCTTCTCCTCCTCTTCCTTGACTTCTGTAGTTCTGAGGAGTTGGTGAGTTGTACTCACCTAGATGTACTCCCCTAGTTGTTCTCATGCAGTTGTACTCACCTACTTGTATCCATCTAGCAGTGTTTACCATGGTGTACTCGCCTAGCTACATGTACTCTCCTAGTTGCACTCATGTTGTTGTACTAGACTAGTTGTACCATCTATTTGTACTTCAGTGATATTTAATGTAAAATCTACTATAATACAGAGGCATGTGATAAAGAGGTATTTTGATGCACTCAATTTTTTTATTAGAAAAAATGGTAGATTAAATGTTGCATGTGTCCTTCATACACCTATGCCACAGCATTTTCCATTTATGTTGATGTATTATACATAAAGTACCAAAATATAATTTAAACATAAAAACAGTATTACTGAATACATCATTTAGCAAACAGGATTATAAAAACAATTTCTAGCAATATCATAATAACCCAGCAAACAATTTCAAGTTTCCACAACGTTCCTGGAAAGTGTTTGAAAGGATTCGAAACGTTTGTTTTCACAAATTAGATACGTTATTTTGTGTGGAATTAAATAGGTTCCCAAAACTTTTATCCAAAACCTACGTACCTAACCCTAATTTGAAACTTTGTGACCACTTTTGTACCTAATTTGAAACTTTGTGACCCTTTTTGTACCCTAATTGGAAAGTTTGTGACCCCTTTTGTAACTAATTTGAAACTTTGTGACACCTTTTATAAAGTATTTAAAGTTAAAATGCTCAAATATGAATAAAATAGGAAATATATAAAAATATATTTCTACTTTTGGTAAAATAAAGCATCATAATAAAGGCCGTTACCTTGAGGTTACCTTGAGGTGCTTCCGGGGCTTAGTGTCCCCGCGGCCCGGTCGTCGACCAGGCCTCCTGGTTGCCGGACTGATCAACCAGGCTGTTGGACGCGGCTGCTCGCAGCCTGACGTATGAGTCACAGCCTGGTTGATCAGGTATCCTTTGGAGGTGCATATCCAGTTCTCTCTTGAACACTGTGAGGGGTCGGCCAGTTATGCCCCTTATGTGGAGTAAAAGCGTGGTGAACAGTCTCGGACCTCTGATGTTGATAGAGTTCTCTCTCAGAGTACCAGTTGCATTTCTGTTTTTCAACGGGGGTATTCTGAACATCCTGCCATGTCTTCTGGTCTCATGTGATGTTATTTCTGTGCAGGTTTGGGACCAGCCCTTCTAATATTTTCCACGTGTAAATAATTATGTACCTCACCCGCCTGCGCTCAAGGGAGTACAGTTTTAGGCTCTTTAGTCGGTCCCAATAGTTTAGATGTTTTACTGAGTGGATTCTAGCAGTAAAGGATCTCTGCACGCTCTCCAGGTCAGCAATTTCTCCAGCTTTGAAAGGTGCTGTCATTGTGCAGCAGTACTCTACTCTAGAGAGCACAAGCGTTTTGAAAAGTATCATCATCGGTATAGCATCTCTAGTGTGAAAAGTTCTTGTTATCCAACCTGTCATTTTTCTTGCAGTTGTGACGGCTACTTTATTGTGTTCTTTAAAGGTATGACATTAAAGGTTCATCATTATGACTTTAAAGGTTCCGACATGAGTACACCCAGATCCTTTACATTGCCTTTTTGTTCTATGTTATAATTTGCCTGAGTTTTGTACGTGGTTTCCGTTTTTATATTTTCATTTTTTCCATAGCGCATGAGCTGGAACTTATCTTCGTTAAACACCATATTATTTTCTGTAGCCCATAGAAAGACCTGATCTACATCTGACTGGAGGTTCGCCGTGTCCTCTATGTTGCCTACTCTCATGATGATCCTAGTGTCATCTGCAAAGGATGATACAGTGCTATTGGTTGTGTTCTTGTCTATGTCCGAAATGAGGATGAGAAAAAGTACTGGAGCAAGCACAGTACCCTGGGGGACTGAGCGCTTCACGGTTGATGGGCTGGATTTTATTTTGTTGACTATTACACATTGGGTTCTGTTGGTCAGGAAATTGTAGATCCATCTCCCTATTTTTCCGGTAATTCCTTTTGAACGCATTTTATGTGCAATAACACCATGGTCACATTTATCAAAAGCTTTTGCGAAATCTGTGTAAATTACATCCGCGTTATGTTTGTCTTTCATAGCATCTAATGCCATATCATAGTGGTCCAGCAACTGTGACAGGCAAGAGCGCCCTGTTCTGAAACAATGTTGTCCGGGGTTATGGAGTTGCTGTGATTCCATGTATTTCGTGATTTTACTTCTTAGCACTCTCTCAAAATTTTTTATGATGTGCAATGTTAGCGCTATCGGTCTGTAATTTTTTGCCTCTGCCTTATTTCGTCCTTTATGAAGTGGTGCTATCTCTGCTGTTTTTAGTATATCAGGAATAACGCCAGTATCTAGGCTTTGTCTCCACAGAATGTGGAGGGCCCGCGATAGTGTTTTTTTACAGTTCTTTATGAATATGGAGTTCCAAGAATCCGGGCCTGGTGCAGAGTGCATAGGCATACTGTTTATGGCTTCTTCAAAATCCAGTGGGGATAGGGTGACGTCTGATATATGATTTGATGTTAGTATCGTATCCATGAAAAATTCATTTGGGTTATCAATCTTTAGTGTGTTTAATGGCTCGCTGAAAACAGTCGTACTGCGTCCTCAGTAGCTCGCTCATTTCTTTGTTGTCATCGGTGAAAGTTCCATCTCCTTTTCGCAGGGGCCCGATACTAGATGTGGTTTTTGATCTTGATTTTGCATAGGAGAAAAATATTTCGGATTTCTTAATATTTCACTGATGGCCTTTTGCTCTCTTTGCCTCTCCTGGGTTTTGTATGATTCTTGTAGCTTCCGTTCAATGGTTTCTATTTCTCTACCTAACATTCTTTGCCGTTCTTGAGATAGGGTGCGACTCTCAAGTTGTTCCGCGATTCGTTTTCTTCGCCTATATAGGGAACGACGTTCCCGTTCCAATCTGCATCTCTTCCTCTTTTTTCTTAGAGGTATGCGGTTTGAACATATTTCTAGTGCTACTGAGCTTATTTTTTCCAGGCACTGGTTCAGGTTTGCATTTTCTAGCTGTTCTTCCCAGTTTATTTCTGTGAAGTCCTGGTTTATTTGCTCCCAGTTTATCTGTTTATTATTGAAGTTGAATTTGCTCAAATCTCCTCCACCGGGAATCTGGACTGGTTTTGAAGTTCTACTCCCCATGGTTGTCATAACTTCAATTAAGTTGTGATCTGAGTAACAGGTATTTGTAATCATTATGTTCCTGATCAATTCATCATTATTAGTGAAAATGAGGTCCAGCGTGTTCTCCTTCCTAGTTGGTTCTACTATTTGCTGGTTTAAGGCAAACCTGTCGCACATCCGTAGCAGGTCATTTGCATGTGCCTGTTCATTTAGGCTACTTCCTGGTATTCTTTCTGATATTACTGTATTAGCCAGGTGCTTCCATTTCAGGTGCCGTAGGTTGAAATCCCCAAGCAGGATGATGTTCGGAGCTGGATTTGTGAGGTTTTCCAAGCAGTGTTCTATTTTCATTAGTTGGTCTTTAAACTGCTGAGGGTTTGCCTCCGGTGACTTATATACAAGGACAATAACTACATTTAAAATCTCTATTTTGATTATCAGCACTTCCACTATATCATTTGAGGTGTTTAGCAGCTCAGTACAGATGAGTGTGTCTTTGATGTAGAGGCTGACCCCACCCTGAAGCCGGTGTTTCCTATCACATCTGAAAAGATTGTACTCTGAGATCCATATTTCACCATCATGGTAGTCCTTTGTGTGGGTTTCTGTTAGGGCTGCAAACACTGCATTTGCCTCATGAAGGAGACCATCTATAAATTGAACTTTGTTGGTTTTGCGTGTTTTTATACCCTGGATGTTGGCAAATATAAATGATGTTATCGTGTTAGTGAAAGTGCTGGAAGCCTTACTTGGTGTTAATATCTGAGGCTCTGGTAAGGAGGCCACTGTGTTTGCGTCCAGGGTGTGCCGTGGGTCCATCAGTTTTATTCATTTATCATTTGTAGTAGTGTGGTGTAGTTGCGTGATGGAGTAGCGTGATGGAGTAGCGTGATGGAGTAGCGTGTTGTAGAGGCATTTTGTAGTGACCTGGTGTAGTGGTGTGGTGTAGTAGCCTGGTGTAGTGGTGTGGTATAGTAACGTGGTTGTTATAATAAATGGTGGGCTTGCTATGGGGAAACTAGTGCAATTCAGGGGTAAGGTCAGTCAGAATAAAGATTTATCTATTTGGGGAGATCAGTAAGGCCCGGCCCCCATGGAAACTAGAAGTAGTGCTGACTACTTGGCTACACAACAAGGTCAGTCTAGGGAATGATCAAGATCTCCTACACAGGAAGAACGATACTCTTATAATTCATGTACTTATTTATTAACCCCTTAACAGCCCCCCATATACATTCACACCAATAATAATAATAATAACTTTACCACACTACCTTACGTTAAAAGCCTTGGTCCACATAAGCAGGATACAAGGATTTACACAACACAAGCTAGGGTTAAGCCGTACAATTGAATTACTTGAAGTTAGAGTCAGCTTAGGGTAGGGGGACCACGTGGTTCCAATGGGACCCCCTTTAGAATAACTAGTAATATAAACTCTAAAAACGCCTACTACACACAAAATATACTACTCTACACATAGAACATGAGTATGCCAGAGATTGAATAATGTACTCAGTATATACTTATCTTGAACAAGACACAGAAATAAGGAAACGAAGAGGAAGGAGAGGGGGTTCCTTTCACCACAGCCAGCAACCAGAGAAGAACGCTCCCAGCGAGCAGCTCAGGCCTCCCGCATGTGGTGGTGCCGGAAGGAGCCTAATTGATCGTGCAGCTAAGCACATTAAAAATCTTCCCCTATGCAACATATTGTTACTTTACAAATGATTAAAGTATTAGTAAACATAGTTGGTGCCTATGTTATTATTTAATAATCAACCCCCAGCGCAGTCTTTAAATGCTCTTTGAGAAACAAGAATAGTCTTACGTCTGGCAGGGAAGATACAAAGACAGACACATCGAGTTGCGTTTTGCTAATCTAACGTAGCTTATTTAGTTCAATTTTGACCTCTGGTTTCCACTGAAGAACCCAGGGTCGTAACAGTGGTGTAGTAGTGTGGTGTAGTAGCCTGGTGTAGTGGCATAGTGTAGTAGCCTGGAGTAGTGGCATTGTGTAGTAGTCTGGTGTAGTGGTATGGTGAAGTACGTGGTGCAGTGGTGTGGTGTAGTTGCGTGGTGATGTAGTGTGGTCTAGTGGTGTAGTGTGGTGCAGTGGCGTGGTGCAGTGGCGTGGTGCAGTGGCGTGGTGTAGTGGCATGTAGTAGCCTGGAATAGTGGCGTTGTGTAGTAGCCTGGTGTAGTGGCATGGTGTAGTGTAGTGGCATAGTGGTGAGGTATAGTGGCGTGGTGTAGTAGCCTGGTGTTGTGGCATGGTGTAGTAGCCAGGTGTAGCAGCCTGGTGTAATGGTGTGGTGTAGTAGCCTGCTGTAGTAGCCTGGTGTAGTGACGTGGTTTAGCGACATGGTGTAGTGGTGTGGTGTAGTGGCGCCGTGTAGTAGCCTGGTGTAATAGCCTGGTGTAGGAGCATGGTGTAGTAGTGTGGTGTAGTGATGTGGTGTAGTATCCTGGTGTAATATCTTGGTGCAGGAGCCCGGTGTAGTGTAGTAACTTGGTGTAGTTGCCAGGTGTAGTGGCTTGTAGTAGCTGGTGTAGTGACACGGTTTAGTAGCCTGGTGTAGTGGCCTGGTATATTAGCCTGGTGTAGTGGCATGGTAGAGTGGTGTAGTGGTGCGGTGCAGAGGCGTGGTACAAAGGCATGGTGTAGTGGTGCGGTGCAGAGGCGTGGTACAAAGGCATGGTGTAGTAGCCTGGTGCAGTGGTGTGGTGTAGAAGCCTGGTGTAGTAGCTTGGTGTAATAGCATGGTGTAGTTGCCTAGTATTGTGGTGTAGTGGCATGGTGTAGTTGCCTAGTATAGTGGTGTAGTTGGTTGGTGTCGTGACGTGGTGTAGCAGCCTGGTGTAGTGGTGTGGTGTAGTGGCATGGTGTAGTGGCGTGGTGTAGAGGCGTGGTGTAGTGGCATTTTGTAGTAGCCTGGTGTAGTGGCGTGGTGTAGTGGCGTGGTGTAGTGGCATGTAGTATCTTGGAATAGTAGCATGCTGTAGTACCCTGGTGTAGTACCCTGGTGTAGTGGCGTGGTGCAGCTGCGTAGTGCACTGGCGTTGTATAGTGGCATGGTGTAGTAGCCTGGTGTAGTTGCATGGTGTAGTGGCATGGTGCAATAACATGGTATAGTGGTGTGGAGTAGTGGCGTAGGGTAATAGTGTGGTATAGTGGCGTGATGTAGTGTAGTGGAATGGTGTAGTAGCCTGTAGTAGGCGTTGTGTAGGTTGCGTAGTGGCGTGCGTGGCGTGTAGGGTTGTGCAGTGGCATATAGTGGCGTACAGGATTGTGTTGTGGTGTGTAGGGGCGTCTAGTGGTGTGTAGGGGGCATGTAGTGGCGTGTAGGGGTGTGGTGTTTTTGTGTGTAAGGGTGTGTAGTGGCGTGTGTTGGCATGGTGTAGTGGCATGTAGGGTTGTGTAGTGGCGTGTGCGTGTAGGGGCATGTAGAGGCGTGTAGTGTTGTGGCGTGTAGGGGTGTGTAGTGGTGTGCAGGGATGTGTAGGGGCGTAGGGGCGCGTAGGGGAGTGTAGTGGCGTGTAGTGGCTGCAGGGTTGTGCAGTGGCGTATAGTGGCATGTAATAGCATACAGGAGCGTGTGTTGGCGTGTAGGGGCGTGTTAGTGGCGTGTAGGTGCGTGTATTGGCGTGGTGTAGGGGGCGTGTGTTGGCGTGGTGTAGGGGCGTGTGTTGGCGTGGTGTAGGGACATATGTTGGCGTGGAGGGTTGTGTAGGGGCGTGTGTTGGCGTGGTGTAGTGGCGTGTAGGGGCGTGTGTTGGCGTGGTGTTGTTGCGGCGTATAGGAGTATGTAGTGGTGTGTTGGGGCGAGTAGTGGCGTGTAGGGGCGTGTAGGGGCATGTAGGGGCCTGTAGCGGGGTGAAGTGGCGTGTAGTGGTGTGTAGTGGCGTGTGTTGGCGTGGTGTTGTGGCATGTAGGTTTGTGTAGGGGCGTGAAGTGGCGTGTAGAGTTGTGTAGTGGTGTGTAGGATTGTGTAGGGGCGTGTAGGGTTGTGTAGTGGCGTGTAGGGTTGTGTAGTGGCGTGTAGGGTTGTGTAGTGGCGTGTAGGAGCAACGACCACGTGTTCACGAGACAAGGCCTACAGGCAGACTGCGGCCTCTGGAGGTCCCGTGGCAGTGTTCAAAATCTCAAACTATACCTCAACATTATATCATCTGAATTCAGAAATATTTCCATAATTTTTGTAGTTTTTAAACCTGTAATATTATTATTACATTGACATGTCTTATTTCCTTGCAGCATATTTATGATATTTTTTATATTTACAACATTTCATAATAATATAATTTTATAATTTTATATTTACAACATTTCATAATTTGAAAGCTCTCTCTAGTGTTCAGACACGGTCACCGCGATGACCGTTATGGTCCTGACTACACCGCTCATGTGTACCCAGGTGCACACACACACTCACACACATGCCCCTCTTCCCCAGCCTCTTCCCATTCCTCCTCATCCCCCCCTTCTCATACCCCATCCCATCCTTATCCCCCCCTTCTCTTTCCCCTTCCCTCCCCCCTCCCCGCTCAGCTCGTTGTCGCCGTGTGGGGGCTTAGTGGGCGGCTGCCGGAGTGTGATGCTCCTTGGGACAGTCCTCTGTCCTTTCTAGCCTTGTGCTCCTGCTGCCGTCCTCTCCAATTCTGCTGGGCATCTTTTCCTTTTCCTTCTGTTTCGTTTTTCTCCCCCCTCTTCTCCTATCTGCTTGCCGTTTCCTGCCGACCTTTTGCTCGTTCTGGTTCTTCCCTTGGACTTCTTCTATTTTGACGCCCGGGTGCTTGAGGAGGCATACTCTTGCACCCGTAGAACTGCAGTACCCGACGTCGAGAGCGAGGGGAACCTTTTATTGTCAATCCCCACTTCGTCACTGAACCCGATCTCGACGGACTGTCGGTTTCTTAAGGTGGCGTTTGTGGGGCGTATACTCACGACGCACCCCTAGGAGGCCCCGACAAGATCGGCGATAGCTTCTTGTTGGGTGTCCTGCCTCTAATTGTGGCTCCATGGTGGGTGTGGGGGCACATTCGTGAGTGAATTCTTCTTTCGTCAAGATGATTACCCCTGCTTCGGCTTCTTCTGGTTTACCTTCTCAGGCTCGTGGGGTGTGCGACCAAGCCCCCGAGTCGGTCCGTATTGGAAGACCGGGCTCTGTAGCCTCCGCTGCATTGGGCCCCGACCTTGCTCCTCCTTTGGCCTCTCTGACTCCTTCCTCTGGCTCCCCTCCCTCCTCTGTGGTTGGGTCGAGCCCCAAGCCCCCAGTGGTGACTACCTCGTCCCCTGGCGCGGCTCCTTCTCTGGTTGTAACTACTGCACCTTTTAACCCCTCTCTCTCTGGGGGTTCTCACCGCCGTCCTCGTTACGGCCGCCCTCGCTCGATTCCTTCCAGTTCTGCTACCTATCAAGCCTTGTTTGGTCCCGCTTCGTGGGCCAAATATTTTTATCTCCTCTTCTTGATTCTGCGCCTCCTGACGATTTCTCCCTCCATCGACATCTCATTGATTCCGTGGATGCCTCCATTACTTTCAACCCCACTCGTCTCGGTACACGTGTCGTTGCTGCTCCTTCTCAGGATGCTGCTTCCCGCTTGGCTGCCTTATCCTGCCTTGGCGAGACCCCCGTTCGGGTCTCGAAGAACGCTCACTTGAATGCCAGTGTTGGCACTATTTTGCTCCCGCCCCATGTTGCGACCAGTGTTCGGGACCTGCGCGACTGCCACGACGATATTCGCCATATCCTCACTGCCCAGGGCCATTCTATTCTCCAGGTGGACACGTTTACTCGTCCCCCTCGTGGTAGTCGCCGTCAACCCCTCCGGGTTGTGAAGATTACCTTTGATGGTAGGACCCTTCCACCCTCTGTCATTCTTGCTGGTGCCAGGTGCTCTGTCCAGGAGTACATTCCTTCTCCTCGGCTCTGCAACAAGTGCTGGAGGTTTGGGCATGGTGCCCTCCGCTGCTCCGGGACTCTCTCTCTCTGTCCTTTGTGTGGTGGCGAAGGTCACTCTAAGTCGGAGTGCGCTTCTCCCCAGGCTCGTTGCCTCAACTGCGGTGAGGCCCATCCTACCTTCTCCCGTGCGTGTGTCCATTACAAGCTTGAGGCAGCTGTCCTCAACTTGAAGCACCGGGAGCGTTTATCTTTTCCTGAGGCGAGGCGCCAGGTTCGCCGGCTCCCGCCTTATGCTAATATCTCTTATGCTCGCGTGTTGCGCTCTTCCTCTCCTCGTCCTTCCCGCCTTCCTCAGACTCACAACCGTTTCCGGGCCTTGGACCCTGATGCGCCCACTGCCCCCTCCTCTGTCCCTTTGGGTTCTCTCCCGAAGGATCCTCCTCCTGGTCCTCTGTCTGGGGTTCCCCTTCCTTCTACCCGGTCTGTCGTGTCTTCTGTGTCTTCTTCCTCGTCCCCCTCCGATCCTCCTTCCCATCCTCTTCCTCCATCTATCGGCTCTCCCCACCGCCTGTCGGTGCGGGCGGATGTCCATCGCTCTCCTAACGGCCGTCGTGTGTGCTCTCGTTCGGCTTCTCCTGTTGAGACACTGGAATCAGTTGCCCGGTACGTAGTTGCTGGGACACCGGTCTCTTTAAGTCAGAAGCGTAAGCCTGGCTCCTCTCCTTCCTCTTCCCCGGCGGGTAAGAAGGCTTCGCTTTCTTCCTCAGCTCCTCCTTCTGGCTCTGTTGCTCCTTCCCCTCCCGTTTCAGTGCTTGCGCCCCCTGTTCCTGCTATGGAGGTTTCTTTGGCCCCTGCTTCCCTTTCGGTTGCTGCTCTTGCTGGGGTGCGCTCCCCTCTTTCTACTCCCCCTCTTCCTGCTGCTGTCCTTGACTGCTCCTCTCCGTTGTCTCCTCCTCTTCCTCCTCCTCCTCCTCCTCCAGACCCTGCCCGCCCACCTCTGCTCTGTTCTCCCGTTTCCTTCCCTCCGTCTTTGCTCAGTTTACCCATGCCCCCTAACCCTGACTTTGCTGACCCTGATCCCGACCCTGATATTCTTTAACGTGCTCTGTTGCTCTTTCGCCTTTGTTTCTTCCTTGTTCTCTGTTTTTGTCCTTTCTCTTCTCGTCGTTGTCCATTCTTCAATGGAACGTTCGAGGTTATTACGCCAATTTCCTCGAACTCCAACTTCTGATTTCGCGGTTTTCGCCCCTTTGTGTCTGTCTCTAGGAGCCAATGCTTGGTGCTCGTCCTGGTCGTTTTCGTGGCTATTCCTTTCTCTCCCCCCCCCCCCCAGCCATTGCTGGGGCTTCTAATTCTTCTGCTCTCTTGATTCGGGCTGATGTTCCCTTTGTTCCTTTACTTTTTCCTTCGCCTCTCCATTGTTCTG
Organism: Procambarus clarkii; assembly: GCF_040958095.1. NCBI lineage: Eukaryota > Metazoa > Arthropoda > Malacostraca > Decapoda > Cambaridae > Procambarus > Procambarus clarkii. The sequence continues at coordinate 7,799,823 of NC_091208.1, forward strand.
CTGCTCGTATCTTTGTGGGGAAATGGTACACAGTTTGTTCCATTTATCTCCCCCCGAGTGTCCCGCTCTCTCTTCCTGATTTGAAACACCTCCTAGACTCCTTGCCGGAGCCTGTGCTCCTGCTGGGTGACTTCAATTGTCGTCATTCTCTTTGGGGTGACGTTCTGACGAATACCCGGGGTCGCCTCCTTGAGCCGTTTCTCCTCTCTTCTTCCCTGTCTCTTCTGAATTCTGGTGAGCCCACTCATTTGGACTCTCGAACTCGCACCCTTTCTTGTCTTGATCTTTCTCTCTGCTCTTCTTCTCTTTACTTAGATTTCACGTGGCAGGTTCTTGATGACCTCCATGGAAGTGATCATTTCCCCATCCTTGTTTCCTTTTTCTCTTTTCGCCCTTCCCTCTCTTTCCCTAGGTGGCAGTTTGCTAAGGCGGACTGGACCCTATTTTCCCTCAGTGCTACTCTCTCTGACCTCTCCCTTCTGCCCCTCTCTCGCGCTCTCCTCCTTTTTCATGACACTGTCTTCAACGCTGCCCTCCGCTCTATTCCTCGCTCTTCCTCTCGGGGTCCACGGAAGTGCGTTCCCTGGTGGAATGCGGACTGTGCTCGGGCTGTCCGCTGTAAGCGTGCAGCCTGGAAGAGGCACCGCCGTAGGCAGACGACCGATTCTTTTCTTTTCTTTCGGAAAGCGAGTGCGGTGGCCCGTAGGGCCATCCGTACGGCTAAACGTGAATGTTGGGCATCTTATGTCTCAACAATTACGTCCGAAACCCCTCTGGCCCAGATCTGGAAGCGTATCCGCAAGATAGCGGGTAAGTTCGTTCCCGATGTTTCTCCGGTCCTTCACCTCCATGATACTCTTGTGGCGGACCCGTTGCAGGTCGCTTCCGAACTGGGTTCCCACTTTTCTTCTGTTAGCTCTGGTCTTCATCTTCCCCAATCTTTCCTTCTTCGTAAACCTGTCCTTGAGTCTCGTCCTTTAGATTTCTGCACTCATCTTCAGCTTCCCTATAATGATCCCTTCTCTCTCTCTGAACTTCGTTCTGCCCTGGCCCTCTGCGGTTCTACGGCGGCGGGCTCCGATGGTATTCATTATGAGATGCTTCGCCATCTCCCTCCGAGCACGTCTCAGTATTTACTGAGTCTGTATAATCGGATCTGGGAGTCGTCGTCAGTCCCTGAGGACTGGCTCGATGCCGTTGTCCTCCCTGTTCGCAAACCGGGGTCTCTGGGTACTTCCCCTAAGGACTTTCGCCCTATTGCTCTCACAAGTTGTGTCTGCAAACTCTTTGAACGTATGGTTAACGTTCGTCTGATGTGGTTCCTGGAACACCATCACCTCCTCTCCCCTTCTCAATTTGGTTTCCGCAAGTGCCGCAGCACGACAGATGTCCTGGTGAACTTGGAGGTCTATATTCGTACTGCTTTTGCTGCGAAGACCTCCGTTGTTGCCGTCCTTTTTGATCTAGAAAAGGCTTATGACACCACTTGGCGTTATCATATCCTATCTCAACTTCATTCTTTTGGCCTTCGTGGTCATCTCCCTCTCTTTCTCCACAGCTTCCTCTCTCGTCGTTCCTTTCGGGTGCGCCTTGGTACCGCTCTCTCTCCCTCTTTTCAACAATACGAAGGTGTGCCCCAGGGTAGTGTTCTGAGCACTACTCTTTTTCTGGTTGCCCTCAATGGTCTTCTTTCCTCTCTTCCTTCTGGTGTCTTCTCCGCTCTCTATGTCGATGATCTTACCCTTTGTTGTCAGGGTGATGATTCGCCTCTCCTTCAACGCCGGCTTCAACTTGCCATTGATGCCGTGTCGTCTTGGGCCACAGGTCATGGCTTCAAGTTCTCTACTTCTAAGACTTGTGCCATGACTTTTACGCGGAAACGGGTTGTTCTTCGTCCCTCTTTGTCACTTTAAGGTCATCCCCTTGAATACAAAGATTCCGCGAAGCTTTTGGGGTTATTTCTTGACACTCGTTTGTCTTGGTCTCCCCATATCTCTTACCTCCGTGTTGAGTGCTCTAAGGCCCTTACCCTCCTTCGGGTCTTGTCCCATACTTCTTGGGGGGCAGATAGGCGCACTCTCCTTGCTTTACATTCCTCTCTCGTCCTCTCTAAGCTCGATTATGGTTGCCCTGCTTACTCGTCTGCTTCTCCTTCTACTCTTCGCCGTCTTGATGCTTTGCACCATACTGGGTTGCGTCTCAGTTCTGGTGCCTTTCGTTCGACTCCCATCCTTAGCTTGTATGTTGACACTGGCTTCCTGTCTCTCCAGGACCGCCGTGATCGCTACTGTCTTCGCTATCTTGCGCGGTCCTTACAACATCCTTCCTCTCGCCTCTGTCGTGCTTTAACTTTTACCCCTCCTGCGGTTCCTGTTCCTCTTCACCACCTCCCTCTTTCTGTCCGGTTATCTCGCCTACAGGATTCTCTTTCCGTTCGTATTTCTGATGTTTCTCCTCGTGTTGTTCCTTCTTTGCCCCCGTGGAGGGTCCCTCTTCCGCGGTTTTGTACATCCTTGACCCGTATCACTATAGCTTTTACCCCTCCTACGGTTCTCAAACGCCTTTTCCTCGAGCACTTTTCTTCTCACTCCCGCTCCGTTTCTGTCTTCACCGATGGGTCTAAGTCAGCGGACGGTGTTGGCTACTCTGTTGTTTTTCCTGATTGCACTTATATGTGTCGCTTGCCTCCGGAGACTAGCATCTTTACAGCGGAACTTTATGCTATTCTCTATGCTCTTCGTCTCCTGCTTTCTCGTTGTCAGTCTTCCTTTGTGGTTGTTGTTGACTCTCGTAGTGCCCTCATGGCTCTCGGGTCCTTTAATCCGGTTCATCCGGTAGTTGTCGAGATCCAGCATTGGCTGTTTCTCGTTCACAGTAAATTTAAGTCGGTTGAGTTTTGTTGGGTTCCCAGCCATATTGGTGTGTCTTTAAATGAGCGTGCGGATGCTGCTGCCAAGGAAGCTGTCCGCTCTTGTCCCATCTCTCGCAAAGGCATTCCGTATTCCGACTTTTACCCGGTTATCCATTCCTCCGTCCTTACCCGTTGGCAGGCTTCTTGGTTGTCTGTTACTGGTAACAAGCTACGTACTCTTAAATGTTGTGTTTCCTCGTGGCCGTCCTCCTTCCACCGTAACCTGCGGTGGGAAACAGCTCTGACGAGGTTGCGTATTGGCCATACTCGCTTAACCCATGGTCACTTGATGGAGCGCCGCCCTGCTCCTTATTGTCCTAGTTGCATCGTCCCTCTTACGGTCGTGCATGTCCTTCTTGAATGTCCTGACTTCCAGGACGAGCGTGTGTCTTGCTTTCCGACCGCCCCTCGCGGTCACCTGTCCCTCGATAGAATTCTTGGTGACTCGGATACTTTTGATATCGTTCGCCTTATGCGTTTTTGTTCTCGTATTGGCATCCTTGGTGATATTTAGCGCCCTCTGATTAGTTTGCGTACTTGATGGTGCTACGTAGCCTTCCCGGTTTGGTGCCTTCTTTTGATAATTACTTACTTACTTACTTTCCCCTTCCCCCTCCTCATCCCCCTTCTCTTACCCCTCCCCATCCTTATCCCCCCCTTCTTTCCCCTTCCCCCTCCTCATCCCCCTTCTCTTCCCCCTCCTCATCCCCCTTCTCTTCCCCCTCCTCTTCCCCCTACCTCCTCATCCCCCCTTCTCTTACCCATCCCCTTCCTTAATCCCCCCCTTCTCTTAACCCTTCCCCCTCCTCATCCCCCTTCTCTTACCCCTTCCCCTTCCTCATCTCCCTTCTCTTCCCCCTCCTGTTCCCATTCCTCCTCATCCTCCCTTCTCTTTCCCTTCCCCTCTTCCCCCGTCCTCATCCCCCCTTCTCTTTCCCTTTCCCTCTTCCCCCCCTTCTCTTACCCCCGTCCTGACCTCCCCCCCCTTCTCTTTCCCCTCCCCTCCTCTTTCTCACTCATCTGCTTCTCTTGCCCCCTCCCCCTTCTCTTCCCCTTCCACCTTATCCTCCTTCTCTTACCACTTCCATCTTTCCCCCCCTCCTCTTTCCCCTTCCTCCTCATCCCCCTTCTCTTACCCCTTGCCCCTCTCCCTTCCTCTTTAAAATTCTTTTATTTATTCTAAAATTCTTCCTTTTAAAATTCAGCTACTTGGAAAAACAAGTTCCAAGTAGCTATGGTGAGCCTGTAGAGGACTTACCTGGCACAGAAGCGGGGCTGTTGGTTGGGAAACAGCAGGGTAACAGCACATTGCTGTGTAAATATAAGCAATAGGAGAGGTCCTAACATTTCCATCTTGATAACAGCACGAGTGATGATGTTGGGAGACGTATCGTGTCCAGAGTCCGTGTTGACGTGGTTATTTGCAACGATTGTATCTTGTTTCTTAGAGTTAGACTTGATATGAGCACTTGGCAATGAATGGTGGTGCTTCTTATTTATGATAGGTGAAGTTTGTCAAAGTTTTCTCCTCTATGACTGATGAGTGGCAATTTTGAGTCGAGGCGCCTGAGTGTGTGCAGCGTCAATGTTGATCGACAGTTGGGCATGGCTTGTGTGTTATTTCTTATATAGTTATATTTGATGTGAGCACTTGATTGGCAGTCAGTGGTAACGCTTCTTAATAAACAATATGTACTCTCATGATTTAGTTCAGTATGGGGTTTAAAGAAAAAACAGCATACCAATGTTATATCACAGAAAACGAATTAATCATAAACTCGTGTATTTGTCTTATAATATGGAAATGCATTCATAATATTTTTTTTTTTGAGATATATACAAGAGTTGTTACATTCTTGTACAGCCACTAGTACGCGTAGCGTTTCGGGCAGGTCCCTGGAATACGATCCCCTGCCGCGAAGAATCGTTTTTTCATCCAAGTACACATTTTACTGTTGCGTTAAACAGAGGCTACAGTTAAGGAATTGCGCCCAGTAAATCCTCCCCGGCCAGGATACAAACCCATGACATAGCGCTCGCGGAACGCCAGGCGAGTGTCTTACTCATGTAATAGATTACAATATGAATAGCCAAATTTCTGTGAACCCCCTACCATGTTGGAATCTGTTGAAATGAATGAGCAAATGTGCTAGCTGCTGAAGGAAACCACATGGGTTTCATTTTGGATACAAATGTCCATGGAGATTCAGAATAGAAACAATTATAGTTGAACATGTAGAGGAGTTTAAGAATCTGATGGTGAGAGTGATGGACACAGCCTTGACAACTGTACTTTAGAGAATGTAAACATCTAAGAGTCATTAGAAATATGTGTAGAATAATAAACCCTTCATTGTTTGAGTTAGGGAAAACACCATTTGCCATATAGATACTGCTCTTAAAGATTTCCCCATTTTGCACCCGCAAGATAACATAAGATTTTAAGGGTTGACGAATGTTAATCTTCTTGCTTGATAAACTGTGCACTTGAGACAGTTAATAAGAACACGCCAAAGTATAAAACAAAAAGTTTTCAGAATGTTTCACACCACTTTCCAGCATCATTTACAATTTATATAAATTATTTTAGGGAATAATACATAAATTTTATATTTAAACATATTAGTGCTTAGTGGAATGCATAAGGAGTCAAATTGTGTTAAAAAGAGCAATTTTTACAAAAAATTGGAAAACTACTTTTTTTCTGATCATAGAATAACTAAATGTATTTTGAAGGTTTCATTCAGCCATTATATATCATTCACAATTTATTAATGAATTTTACAAAAAACACCATAAATTTTATATTTAAATATGTAAATACTATTTGTAATAGATTAGGAACACAATAGTTCTAGAAAAAACATTTATTATAAAACCTATGTGTTTGGATTTTTGGATTAAAAGTTTCTCAAATGCTCTCCTGCACCATTCTCAATGCAAGTTATTCCTACACCTATGGGAAGAGTTAGATGAAAGTTTTCAACATGTGTGTTTGCTGGGATGAAGTAAATGTTACACACACCTATCATACAACTACAGCATTCACAATTTATGTGTATAATGTACATAAATTTAATATTTAAACATGAACAAAATATTTTTTTAATAAATAAAGGTGAAACTATTGTAAGAAAAGGCAGCATTTGCCATATTACATAAACAAATACTTTTACCATTCTTGGGGTAAAGGTTGCACATGTGCCTGTTGAATCACACATGAAACATATCTCTCCCCACAACAATAATGAAACTTTAATGAAAATTTCAAAACGTTTTGTGTTTGCTGGGAGGGGACTAGGTTCTGGCTTGTGGTAGAACCTGGTAGTTCTTATGTGGAGGCATAAGAACTCATGTGAATGATGACCACAAACTAATATACTTGTAGCGAGTAGATTATCCCAATAATATTCTCGCTCCAAATGCATTGTTAATATTCCTGTCATCCTTTGGAGATGAAAGAGGTGAGGCGTTGCCCGGGCAACACGGTGAGGTGTTGCCCGAGCATATAAGCAGCAGAATAGCAAACATTAACGAGTCTACTTTCAAGTGTGGTCTAGAGCAGACACTTGCGAGATACTGTACCGACGCTCAGTGCGCTCAACTCACACCAAAGTATCACCTGTGTACTTCTGTATATTCGACCAATTATATATATAGTATCTTAGTGTCTGTGTTTATTTGTCACCATACTTTACGTAACAATAGAACCATTACATACTGTACCACATATCAGTTAGGATTGCTTCAGGGAGCCTCTGGGGCTCACATAGAAAATGGTGTTTCATTACATTCAACGCTGGTTTTCTCTTTCTACTGTTTTTCCTGGCATAGATTGTTGTCATTCTCGGTGTTGCAAGGTCTGTCGTCATTGATTCTTGGTCTTAATTGAGCCCCCTTAATGGGCTGCAGTTTACCAGGCAGTGGCTGCTCTACTGGACAAGGCAACCTGTCTCAGTTTTCTGTTGTGTTGGACTCAGTCTCCCCCAGAGTTGGAGCTTCCACTCTTGTTTGACAAGGTGGCGGCACGCTTGGTCATATAGACTTAAGTTTGCAACACCTTCCTCGTTCTTTGCCTGCTAAAGGTAATTTTTTTTCTCTTGTTGTTTGGCAGATTTGTTGGTTGCTCATAAAATGTGTATTTAATGTCATTCATTTTGATGTACTGTACAGTGCATATAATTCATTGATAGTTAAATTATAATAGTAGCTATAATTATTCCTGTATTATTTTTATCATGTAAATGCACAATATACTTTATATTTTGTTGATCGTAAATCGTCAAACATTTATCAATACAATTTTAAAATGAACAGCTTATTTACTTTACATTTTAGCTAAGTTTTTCCTAGAATAAGACGTTTTCCGAGATGAAATTTCTTAATTAATTTTCAGGATGCTCATGAGTTGATGTTAGTGAAAGGATCACTTGTTCCCAACCGCTTTTTGACAGCCATTGACCTTCTCTACCCAGACTATTTGGAAGCTGCTAGTCGTGCCCTGTGGATGGAAGTCTGGAACAAGGTAAGATAAATATTAATTAACTTTAGCTGATGTGAAAGACCAGTGCAATGTAAGGTAACTTATCTTGATGTATACACTATACTAAGTTTAATGATATAAAATATTCAAGGCTGAATCAATACAAAAGCAATATTGTACTGCCAGATGGTTGTCTCCGTGCTTGACACTGCTTTCAAAATGAAATATGGAGTAATAGGTGTGATAAGATATTTTGAGTTACAGGATCTAATACTAATTTACAGAATTAGGTTCACTGAACTACTGTACTCATAATAAGAAATTACAATTCACAGTTGGCATATCCATATACCCCCTCACTTCCACAAACACTTAAAACACTTTAGTACTGAGACAATACAAAAACTTTCATCCTAGAACTAATATCGTTGCCTCAATTTTTTTATAAAATTAAAACTTAAAAAAAAAGGAAATTTTTCTCACTATTACTATAACTACTGAATCTCTTATGAATTTCAAGCCTTTTTCTGGGAAGAAGCCCCTTGTAGCTCCCTCAAGCTACAAGGGGCTTCTTATACTGGTATAGTGCCAGACTACAAGGTGCCATCAGTCGTGGAGTTCTTATTGGCCTACTGCGGATCTTGAGCTAGAACCTGACCCCACTCCCCCTCAGAGGCGCAGGGAGCAGTGACACAATAAAAACTTTATGTAAATTGGTTCATGGCAGCCACCACAGAAGGAAGGCACCCAGAAAATTAGTGAAACAAAGCAGACCACTGCTTGGATAAAAACCAGACTGCAGCCTCAAAACAGTCAAAAGAACTCTCCCCCTAACAATGTAAACATGATAGAAAAAATTCACAAAACTAGCACGAGCTAGCTCACCCAATCTCCCTCCCCAAAATGAGGGGATGAAAGAGGTGGCAGACAGGAGGGAGGTAGACCAGGTCAGCCGGCTGCTCCACCGCCAGTTATTATACTAATGTGTAAGTGCCTGGTTGCCCTCTCAGCTTGCTTTTGTACCGGTCTCCTGTCGTCAGCTAAGTGGTGTTTTGCCTCTAAGGCTTTTCCTGTGGATGTTCTGCAGTGTGAGCCAGGAGTTTATTATTACAAAACAGTATTATATTAACCACTGCACTGCTCTGCACTAAAGCATGACAAACCCCTGGTGCACAGAAAATATATTCTTTCCAATTTTTTTTTTCTCTTATGTTGTTAAAATGCTGTCGCTGATCACGGGGAACTAAAAAATATTGTATGTGACATACTTTAGCCATGAGGGAGCTGGGAAGTTGAGCAAATTATGGGTGCTGAGAGATGAAGTGCTCAGGGTCAGTCGGCCCCTCCACCAAGTGGGGCGGCAGTTGCCATGAATATAATGTTTCATAATTACTTTGATGTTTCTCATTTGTTTTTCAGTTTTTTTGTTGTAATATTATTCAAAAGTGTGTAATTTCTTGAATTTATATAGTTCAATGTGTGGAATATTGATATGCTTTTTTTTTTTTTTTTTTTTTTTTTTTTGCGCAGGAATATTCCTGCGCGGGCCCTAAGCCTCTGGCTGGCCCACTAAGTATTGCTATGCTGAAAATTATGTGACTCATATCTGTGACATGTATATTATATTCGACGCTCAATCAAACAGTGTTTTTGCTGTTCTTACACTATATGCACATTTTGTATATACCTATCTACATATGTGTTCACCATAACGAACCACTAAGTTGATAGAGTGAGCCCAAAGCAACAAGAGTGGCTGCGGCAGAGCATCGCTGGCAGACTCCCTCCCACCTTAAACATCCACTGATCAACATGCCGCCTCCACCACACTGTTATTGTTTTTATTACACTATTTACATACGTTATATATAAGTTTTGTGACAATAATCTCCTTCAAGAGATTGAGCCTGCTCTTCCCTCCACAAATACGTCGCAACAAATATATAAAACTACTATGGAAGAAATGTCCAACAACGACAACAACACCAGCAAGGTTTGCCAGAGCGCAAAACGTATGCAGCCAGGGACACCTGCTCAGACTCAAACCGCCAAACTACCTGTCTTACTGCTGGCTCCCCGCTGATTGGTCGCCGGTCTGGCTGCAACTGCACTCGCCCACCATACTACTTGATGTCTGGGGCCGCCACGACCTCAGTCCTCAGAATATTCCGTGCTTTCACAGTTAACACTTCTCCCTGCTAGACGTAAGCTTTGGCGTACGTGTACTAAGAGAGGTGATAGCTTAAAGCCAATATTCCAGCACCTTTCATTTACTTGTATATTGCACTTCTTGTTATTTTGCTCACTTGTCTTAACGTAACTTTTCATTGTGTCATTTAATTATTCTTATTATTTTGATTGATTTTATTATACGAATTTGCAAGTCCATTTTATTCATGTTTTGGTTTATTTAACGTAATTAAAATTTCATTGTTAAAGTTTACTTGTGTTTTGTGTGTCTTCTCCTTACCTTACCACAGACGAAGTTCCAGATTTTCTATTTTTTTTTTATACTATGTGACGAGGCCATACCCCTAGCTTTGAACAGCCGAACACCAACGGGTTACCGTCACATATTATATGGGGGCCTGTCCTAGGAGCTTCACTCAGGTACTGGTGCCAAGTGGTAATTTATGGTAAGCGTATTTAACTTTGTTAACGTAGCTTTACTATTTTTCATATTCAATTTCATTTTTTATAAGGTGCGGTGTATTGTGCATTACGAGAGTAACATATAGTGAAGGTGAGACAACTTTGGATTACGTGGTGACTGTAGGCCGCAATCATACTCTTAATTGGTCATCTCTCCCTCCGTGTTATTACTCGTGTTTACCATCTTTGTCCCTTGGATATTTCTCATTTTGACAGATCATCATATTGGTACCCTGGTACTGTGGTCTGCCCCGGGTCAAGAGTACCCAATCTTCTGCAATCTGACTGTAGGAGGACAAAGAGGGCCATAGTTCCTCTAGCTCGAACTTTAGTTGCTGAATTGGGACCTCAGCAGCAGTTCTCGTCACCAGTTGACACCTCGCACCCCTACACGTCAGTCAGAGATGATGATACATACAACGGTAGGGAATTAGCTTACTTTTTCAGAGCACAAACTTCGCTAATTCTGTAAGTATCATATTAAATTCAGTAGGAAAAACTTGCTTTATGTCCTATAGAGACTTGGCAAGGTATGCCTACATCCTTGGACTACCAATTTTACTTTTGAGGCAATTAACTGTTTCATTTGTTTTCGAAACTCTGTTTCATTTGTTAGTAGGATTTTCTTGCCCTTATCCTCTTACATGAGTACTGGGTACAAGATTTCCTGCGCCCTTGATTTAATTTAATCATTTAACATCTTTTACTTAACTTTAATTGTTAAAGATCTCACAGGATAGGTACCAGTTGCCACGTTGTCCTGTTTCTGACATTCACTATTGAATATTCGTGTACCTTTATTTGCTAATTTCACCCTGTTTTGTCTCCAAGCTTTCCGTGCAAATCCAGCAGGTGAAATAGGGACTTTAAGTCGTGCCAAGAAGACTGAATTACAAACTCTTGCACATGAGTATCAACTAGAAGTTCCCTACCAAGCCAACAAAAATGACCTACACAACCTGTTGCTGGATTACTATTTAGAGCAAGGTAAGATAGACTCTGAAACTCATGAAACTTACTATATTGCAGATAAAACTGACTTGGCAACGATGAAACTTAAACTAGAGCTGGCCAAGATTGAACGTGAGCAGCAAAGGGAAGCAGCTGCCATACGAAGAGAAGAACAAGAACGTGAGGCGGCCTTAAGAAGGGAAGAAATCACCCTCAGAGAACGTGAAACTGCTTTGAGGAGAGACGAACAAGAACGCGAGGCCGCCTTGAGGAGAGAAGAACACGAACGTGAGGTCGCATTACTCCGTGAACGTGAACGAGTACAGCTTGAAACACTCCAGGAGCGGGAACGCGTACAGCTTGAAACCAAACAACGCGAGTTGGAGATGCAACGCGAACATGACAAGCAACAAGCGACTCTGGCTCTAGAGTGTCGTCATCGAGAAATCGCCTTGGAAACTTCACACTTCACTCAACGCCAACAAGCTACTGCCAATCTTCCCGTCAGTTTTAATATATCACATGCAAGTAAGTTAATGCCATCCTTTGTAGAAGCAGAAGTTGATGTGTTCTTTACCACCTTTGAAACCCTTGCTAATCAACTCAGTTGGCCTGTCGACCAATGGGCCACACTTCTCAGAGTCCATCTGACAGGTAGAGCTGCAGGTACACTCAGTACTCTGGCGTCTGAGAATGACTACCAGACTCTGAAACAAGCAGTGTTAGACGCCTACCTACTTTCCACAGAAAGTTATAGAAGGAAATTCCGTGACCACCTGAAGGCAAGTACAACTACCTTCCTCGAGTTTGCTAACACGAAACGGAGGTATTTCATGAAATGGCTGGAAGCAGCACATGTCTTTACTTTTACAGAACTCGTCAACCTGATGCTTGTTGAAGAATTCTTGAGACGTGTGCCGCCTCCTGTCCGCCTCTACTTAGCAGATAAAGAAGAAACCGACTACCTGAAGTGTGCTAAGTCGGCTGACACTTACAGCCTCATCCACCGGCTGACACCCGAACCATCCTCCAGTAAGAAGTCGTGGTACAGTTACGAAAAAGTGAGCCCCGATCAAGCTGGTTCACAACTGTACTGCAAATATTGTAGACTCTATGGACATACCATAGACAAGTGTGGTAAGTCTCAATACAAGGGAACCACTGACCAACAAAAACCCAAACCAACTCCTCCTAAGTCCGGTAAGCCTGTGATGAATGTTGGTGTTAATGTTAATGATCTTTCTCTTTTCAGTAACCACCTGTATACTGGAACTGTCTCTGCCAACGGTTCAAATCCGGAGGGACGTTTCAAATTGAAGATCTTGAGGGACACAGCGGCTCTTCAATCGATTATCTTGAAGTCGGCTGTGCCCAACATCACCTACACCGGAGAAACTGTCTTCATCACTGACCTCACTGCTACCACTCCATACCCTCTCGCCAGAGTCCACCTGGATTGTCCCTACGTGAAAGGAGAAGTCCAAGTCGCCGTCAGGGAAAAGCCTTTTCCCAAGCCTGGAGTGCAACTTCTCCTAGACAACGACTTGGCAGAAGACCTGCAACCGACCAACCTGATCGTCATGGACAAACCCCAGGTGTGTAACTCTGTGCCAAGTAACCCTATTCTAGAGTATGTTCCAGCAGAGGTTCAAGAGAGTGATGAAGTTTCTCCTCCGGTTCTCGTGACCACCCGTGCACAAGCCGCACGTCCACAGCCAGCTGACTCTACTGCTACCGCTGTCCCTCAAGACCCTCAGAAACTCCCCCCGCATCTGACCAAGTTGGAGTTCCGTAAGTTGCAGAGGGAAGATCTTACTTTAACACCATTGTTTTTCCAGGCTGAGACTCAACCCGACAGTATTCCTGGGTTCTTCCTAGAGAACGACTTGCTCTACCGCAGATATAGACCCAGTAAACTGAAGGAGGACGACGATTGGGCCAACATCGAACAACTTGTGATTCCCACCAGCCTGCGGCCCACTATTCTACACCTGGCCCACGGAGCACTCTCCCACTACGGCTTCAACAAGACTTACCATGGAATTCGTCAAGACTACTACTGGCCAGGTATGGTAAATAACGTCAAACTGTACGTAAAACAGTGTCATACATGTCAGATGGCAGGCAAACCGAACATCTCCATTCCCAGAGCGCCACTGATTCCCATACAGGTGCCTGCGGAACCTTTCCACAGACTCATAATAGACTGTGTCGGTCCTTTACCTCGGACCAGTTCAGGTAACGCCTACATCCTAACCATCCTGTGTCCTACCACCAGATTTCCCATAGCAGTTCCAGTGAAGAACATCACGGCTGCTACGGTTATAAAACATCTATTGAAGATCTTCACTCAATACGGATTTCCCAGGGAGATTCAGAGCGACTGTGGTACCAACTTCACCAGTGATCTCTTCAAAAGGACACTGGAGGAGTTCAACATCAAACAGGTATTGTCCAGCCCCTATCATCCTGCTTCACAGGGTTCTCTTGAACGTAGTCATCAGACTATCAAAGCACTCTTGAAAAAGTTTTGTAGTGAAACCTCTAAGGATTGGGATAAGCAGATTGACCTTATAATGTGTATTTACAGAAGTCTCCCCCAATGAGTCCCTAGGAGTATCTCCTTATGAGATGCTCTACGGCCGAAAGTGCCGTACTCCCCTTAAGGCTTTCAAAGACTCTCTCAGAGATGCCACCTTCAGTGAGCATCAGAATGTGCCCCAGTTTCTTCAAAACCTTCAACACATTCTAGAGAGAGTCCACCGTTTTGCCCATGATAATCTATTGAAAGCCCAGGAGAGAAT
>NC_091208.1:7828623-7843623 GCF_040958095.1 Procambarus clarkii
AGAAAAAGTACTGGAGCAAGCACAGTACCCTGGGGGACTGAGCTCTTCACGGTTGATGGGCTGGATTTTATTTTGTTGACTATTACACATTGGGTTCTGTTGGTCAGGAAATTGTAGATCCATCTCCCTATTTTTCTGGTAATTCCTTTTGAACGCATTTTGTGTGCAATAACACCATGGTCACATTTATCAAAAGCTTTTGCGAAGTCTGTGTAAATTACATCCGCGTTATGTTTGTCTTCCATAGCATCTAATGCCATATCATAGTGGTCCAGCAACTGCGACAGGCAAGAGCGCCCTGTTCTGAAACCATGTTGTCCGGGGTTATGGAGTTGCTGTGATTCCATGTATTTTGTGATTTTACTTCTTAGCACTCTCTCAAAAATTTTTATGATGTGCGATGTTAGTGCTATCGGTCTGTAATTTTTTGCCTCTGCCTTATTTCCTCCTTTATGAAGTGGTGCTATCTCTGCTGTTTTTAGTATATCAGGAATAACGCCAGTATCTAGGCTTTGTCTCCACAATGTGGAGGGCCTGCGATAGTGGTTTTTTACAGTTCTTTATGAATATGGAGTTCCAAGAATCCGGGCCTGGTGCAGAGTGCATAGGAGTAGTGTAATATGTGACTAGAACCGCGCGCACCAGCTGTCAGGTGGCACTCCATAGAGTGCCAGCCGACAGGTGGTGCTCAGGTGTCTAGTCACACAGGGTTTTTGGGGATTTTCGGTGAAGTTTTGGCGTGTTTCGGACGCGTGTGAGCGTGTTATGGTAAGTGGTCATGAAAGAGAGTAAGTTATGTTGATGAGTGGCAGGTGGTGCTCGACGTCGTAGTCGCAGCGTGGGTGTCTAGTCACAGGGGGTAAGGGAATTTTCCCGGAAGTTTGGCGCGTGTCGGTCTTGAGTGGCGTTTGGGCAGGTGCAGCCCCCCCTCCGCCGCGCGGGTCTAGTCCTCGGGGTTTATGGTAAGTGGTCAGGAAAGATGAGAGTAGTGTGAGAGTAAGTGGTAGAGTAAGTGATAGAGTAAGAAAATAGAAGGAAGAGTGAGGAAGGAGTAAAAGAATATGTATGCGTGTTTTTGCGTAGCCTTAATCGTGAGTTAGTGTGTAGATGTGAGGAGAAGGCAACACAGTCTGTTATGTTGTTTTGGGTGGGGGCTGGATGGAGCTTCCCCTCGTCTGGAGAGAGTGCTCTGGGCCATTATGTGGTTAGACAAACCATTAACGTCCCTACAGGAAGTGCTAAGTGGTGTTGTAAGAAATGCATGGAAAAGACACGGGACTGCACCTGGCTTTTTCTGTGTTTGGGTCAAGAAAGAGTGAAGTCACTCTCGTTGTGAGACTGCAGCGGGCCATTATGTGGTTAGACAAACCATTAACGTCCCTACAGGAAGTGCTAAGTGTGTGAGGATGAGGGCAAAGTCTCCTGCAGGAGGGGTGTGTACCATTACCTTAAGCGTTTTTCAATGTCGGCGACGGGGTAAGCGTACTGGTCGCAGGTTGGAGCCCGACTGATCAACTTTCCAACTAGTCTGGGAATTTCTCCTCCGACACCGGAAGTGGTGGGGCACCCATTACCATTGCGTTTCGCCAGGGTCCGCGACTCTATCTGTCTCTGTCTCTCTGTCTCTCTCTCTCTCTGTCTCTCTCTCTCTCTCTCTCTCTCTCTCTCTCTCTCTCTCTCTCTCTCTCTCTCTCTCTCTCTCTCTCTCTCTCGCTCTGTCTCCCTGTCTCTCTCTCTCTATCTGTCTCAGTCTCTGTCTCTCTTTCTCTCTCTCTCTCTCTCTCTCTCTCTCTCTCTCTCTCTCTCTCTCTGTCTCCATCTCTCTGTCTCTCTCTCTCTCTCTCCATGTCTCTCTCTCTCTCTCTCTCTCTCTCTCTCTCTCTCTCTCTCTCTCTCTCTCTCTCTCTCTCTCTCTCTCTCTCTCTCTCTCTCTCTCTCTGTCTCTCTCTGTCTCCATGTCTCTCTCTCTCTCTCTCTCTCTCTCTCTCTCTCTCTCTCTCTCTCTCTCTCTCTCTCTCTCTCTCTCTCTCTCTCTCTCTCTCTGTCTCTCTCTCTGTCTCCATGTCTCTCTCTCTCTCTCTCTCTCTCTCTCTCTCTCTCTCTCTCTCTCTCTCTCTCTCTCTCTCTCTCCTTCATATTGTTCATTCATTCATAGTTCCTTTCATTAAAACTATTTCAGTTTTACTTATATAAACAAAGCCAGGGAGTAGTTTTTACTAATACATCTTCTCTAGTATTCAATGATTTTCTTCAAGATTTAAAACACAGCTATTTCAAACATAATAAAATACAATAATTTGGTATCGAGCTTCAGCTCCTATCCTGCCTTAGTCCCCTGCCTATAATGAATACTAACAGTCCTACCCCTCTAAAATTAGAAAATAATCATATTTCAAACGTAGTTCAATACAGTAATTTAGTTACCGAGCTCCAGCTCCTGTCCCCCACCTTACTTCCCTCACACATCTTCGTTAATACTTATTCGAATTCCGGGAAATTTCTACCCTCTGTATTTCAGACTTAGCTTAGTAAATCCAAACAATTATCAAACTCCAGCTCTTGTCCCCGGCTTAGTTCATTTGTACAAGATCGTTAGTAATAGATCAATTTTCCGAAAATTAAAGCAGTCATACTTCAAAGTTAGTAAATAATATCAAGTCAGTTACTGAGCTCTAGCTCTCGTTCCCCAACTTAGTTCTCTCTCGTATATTTGTAAATAACCCAGCAATTTCACTGAAATTTAAAGCAGTCATACTTCAAAGATAGAAAATAAGATCAAGACAGTTACTGAGCTCTAGCTCTCGTCCCCCAACTTAGTTCTCTCTCGTATATTTGTAAATAACCCAGCAATTTCTCTGTAATTTCTACCCTCTGTATTTCATAGTAAATATGATGTAAACAATTATAAAACTCTAGCTCCTGTCCTCTGTCCATGTCCACTCCTATAAATTTATTACTATCAGTCCAATTCTCCTGAGATTTGAACACCAACTACATTTTCAGTCATAGTAAATAAAACCGGTTCAGTTATCAAGTTTCAACTCTTGCCCCTCCTCAGCTTAGTTCATTTTTTTGTACAAGTTCTTTATTTTCCAACTAAATCACCTTGAGATTTTAGATCGCTTTATTTCTAACGTAGTAAAATTAATCTGGACATTAACCAAGCTCCATTTCCTCAGTCTTAGATCATCGAACATAATTATATCCGTTCAAGCCCCTCTCCAGCCTAATTAGCCCTCTGTAACACAATGTAACGCAACGTAGCGTAACGCAAATCAACTTTTTGCAGTCCAAAATATCATTTTGAAACGAAAAGTGCTGGCTAGCCCATCTCCATTACATCTCTTACCATATAAATAATTGATGTCTATCAGTTTTAGCCCTCTGTAACACAATGTACCGTGACATAACGTAACGCTAATCAACTTTTTGCAGTCCGAAATGACATTTTTAAATAAAGTAGGACTTAGTCCATCTCCATTACATCTCCTTCCATAAGAATATTACGGTCTACCAGTTTTAGCCCTCTGTAACACAATGTAACGTAACGGGGAAAATCAACTTTCTCCGATGAGCAAATAACATTATTGAAAATGACATCAATGTTTTGCCTTTACATCCAAACACAAGAAAAATATTACCGCTTTTCTTGAGAAACTTATATGTGGAGATCATATCTCCAGAGTCCACACAATAAGCCACACATCACACATCTTCTGTTTTCAATTCGCAGCTCGCATCTAATTTAACGTTATTTTTTGCAGAAACTATGTTTTTGAGATTATGCTCAATGTCGGCAATTACTATTCGTATCATCAAACTCCTTCAGTCAACAAATTCACATTTCATATCGTGTGTGTAGATTAGAGAGAGAAGGCAAACTTAGCGTGCAGTTAGTCAAAACTTATCATAACAGATATGATTTCACAGAGTTTTCAACCTTTGCCAGTTTTTCAATGTTATCTCTTCACTCGTGCTAAGTGAGTCAGACAAAAATGTGACATTTCATTTCATTATTAGCCATGCAATATGCTATTAGCTAGGTAGTCAAAACATAACAAGCATTATTTCACAGGAATTTTTTCTAGCAAATATGCTTCCTTTAAGCAGTTCAACACATCAAACACCAGCAGTCCGTGAAATTCCCTTTAGTCAATAATCATCCTTTACAGTATTTCTTGACTAAAATAGCACTCCAAAACATAAGTGGTCATTTTTATTCTCACTGTCGCACTATAGTCAATAAGTTGTTTCGCAGAGTGACAAGTTATGCATATTGACGAGATTTCATGGTGTGCATAGTTTAAGAGAGTTCACACTGTATTAATTACGGCCATGGATATCTTATGTTATGTTTATGAAGATCATCACTTCTTATTTTTATCATTTTCTAGCCCCACAGCTTTACAGTCTTCTCTTATTATTTTTCAAATAAAGTTTGCTTACTGTTTTCCATTGTTATATGATTTACTTCGTCGGAATCTCCGAGGTGGGTTCACCAGTGTAACGAGACAGTACACGAATGTGGAGAACAGGCACACAGGCTTAGATCTCATGTTTCATTGTCATTTCATAACTAAAATCATCCATCAATCAACAGAAAAAGTCATATTCATCATCATTGTTCCTAACTAAAATTATATGTCGTTAAGAAAGAAATATAGTCAGACACTCTTCGAGACATCAAGGACTTACTTCTTAACTAAAGTAGCCTTCACTTTGCTAAAATAGTCTTATTCATCATTGTTCATAACTAAAATTATATGACGTTAAGTAAGAAATATAGTCAAAGACACTCTTCGAGACATCAAGGACTTACTCAAAGACATCAAAGTTGATCTGCAAGATATCTTCGAGACATCAAAGTTACTCTTCATTACATCAAAGTCTCATTCAAATACTACTCATGTTCTCAGAACTCATTCTCAAAGTCCTCACTGATTTTCTCAGAGTCAGCAAAGTTATTCTCGGAGGCGCCTTCGTTCTTCAGAGAAACTTTCCAAAACATCTTTGTTCATCAAAGTTATTCTCGGAGTCATCAAAGGTATTCTCTAACTCACTTTTGGTCATTAAAGTTAATTTCTATGTTATAAAAGTTTGTCTCAGAGACATCTAAGTTCATCTTAGCGTCATCAAATGTAATCTCTAACTCACTTTTGTTCATCAAAGTTGATCTCAGAGTTAACAAAGGTAATCTCTAACTCACTCTCGTTCATCAAAGTTGTTCAAAGACATCAAAGTTAATCTCAGAGTTATCCAAAGATATTCTCATGTCCACAAAGTTATTCCAAGAGACGTCAAAGTTGATCAAAGTTATTCTCAGAATCATCAAAGAGATCTCTAATTCACCTTCGTTCACCAAAAAGTTGTTCTCCAAGACACATTCATTCATCAAAGAAACTCTCCGTCCATCATGTTATTCTTTAAGTCATCTTCCGTCATAAAATTTCTCTCCAAAATGTAACTAGTTCAGCTTTTCATACAATACCGACGCTTCTGTTAAAATATATTTTCTTAGTCATTTTACCCTAAAACTGTTCTCAGAACTACACTGTCCCAATCCTACGTATCCTATCCTCTCCACCCAATGTTGCTTAGTTAGCGTAACGTTCCTAAACCTGACTTTACCTATCCTAACTTAACTTACCTTACCTATCGTACATAACTTAACCTGCATAACATAACTTTACCTATCCTAACAGGACTTACCTTACATTACCTATCTTACTTAACTTAACCTGCACAACCTAACTTACATAACTTATCTTACCTATCCTAAAGTAACCTAACTTGCTTTACCTAACTTAATCTACATTCCCAAACTGCTGTATCCTAACTTATCTAGTCCAAACCAGCCATGATCTAACTTACATAATTATTCCTGCTTGTCTTTGTGTTTCGTCAATCATTGTCTCATATTCATTTACTCATTTCAAGGGTTAATTTCTCAAATGGGCATTTTTGCATTTCAAGTGTTATTTGTTTAAGATTGGGAGTTTAACCATTTCAAAGGATTTTTGTTATATATATATATGGGAATTTACTCGTTTCAAGGGCAAATTTCTCAAATGGCCATTTTGCAGATCAAGGGTTATTTGTTAAAGCTCATCAAGTTGCTCATAAGTTGCATTTATTATGTTTGTTATTATTTATTTATTTGTATTCCCCAACCCCATAACCTAACCTTCCAGATGTAGTTTATTGTGTTTTTTGACGTATTTGTTGAATATATTATCCTTTTCCTAAGCTTTCAGATGTAGTTTATTGTGTTTTTTGACGTATTTGTTGAATATATTATCCTTTTCCTAACCTTCCAGATGTAGTTTTGTTTCTCCTTTGTATATTTTTACCCAAACCCACCATCCCACTTAACCTTCTTTCCTTCTTTTACTTTGTTTTCACATATAAGTTCATTCTTTATCTTAGTAATAATAAAAATTACAATAGTAAAGAATCAGATCTACTAAGAAAAACGAGAGCAAGTGAGTGAGAGCATGAAACGAGGAGAAAAGAGTAAGAGAGAGGGGGGAGGAAGAGCATGGGACCTATCTCTCTCCCTTATTCTCTCTCTCTTCCTCCCCCTCTCTCTCTCACTCATTTGCTCAAATGCTCTCTTCTTTCTCAAATTCAAGTCTTGTGCTTCCATGCTCTTCCTCCCCCCTCTATCTTACTCTTTTCTCCTCGTTTCATGCTCTCACTCACTTGCTCTCTTGTTTTTCTTAGTAGATCTGATTCTTTACTATTGTAATTTTTATTATTACTAAGATAAAGAATGAACTTATATGTGAAAACAAAGTAAAAGAAGGAAAGAAGGTTAAGTGGGATGGTGGGTTTGGGTAAAAATATACAAAGGAGAAACAAAACTACATCTGGAAGGTTAGGAAAAGGATAATATATTCAACAAATACGTCAAAAAACACAATAAACTACATCTGAAAGGTTAGGAAAAGGATAATATATTCAACAAATACGTCAAAAAACACAATAAACTACATCTGGAAGGTTAGGTTATGGGGTTGGGGAATACGAATAAATAAATAATAACAAACATAATAAATACAACTTATGAGCAACTTGATGAGCTTTAACAAATAACCCTTGATCTGCAAAATGGCCATTTGAGAAATTTGCCCTTGAAACGAGTAAATTCCCATATATATATAACAAAAATCCTTTGAAATGGTTAAACTCCCAATCTTAAACAAATAACACTTGAAATGCAAAAATGCCCATTTGAGAAATTAACCCTTGAAATGAGTAAATGAATATGAGACAATGATTGACGAAACACAAAGACAAGCAGGAATAATTATGTAAGTTAGATCATGGCTGGTTTGGACTAGATAAGTTAGGATACAGCAGTTTGGGAATGTAGATTAAGTTAGGTAAAGCAAGTTAGGTTACTTTAGGATAGGTAAGATAAGTTATGTAAGTTAGGTTGTGCAGGTTAAGTTAAGTAAGATAGGTAATGTAAGGTAAGTCCTGTTAGGATAGGTAAAGTTATGTTATGCAGGTTAAGTTATGTACGATAGGTAAGGTAAGTTAAGTTAGGATAGGTAAAGTCAGGTTTAGGAACGTTACGCTAACTAAGCAACATTGGGTGGAGAGGATAGGATACGTAGGATTGGGACAGTGTAGTTCTGAGAACAGTTTTAGGGTAAAGTGACTAAGAAAATATATTTTAACAGAAGCGTCGGTATTGTATGAAAAGCTGAACTAGTTACATTTTGGAGAGAAATTTTATGACGGAAGATGACTTAAAGAATAACATGATGGACGGAGAGTTTCTTTGATGAATGAATGTGTCTTGGAGAACAACTTTTTGGTGAACGAAGGTGAATTAGAGATCTCTTTGATGATTCTGAGAATAACTTTGATCAACTTTGACGTCTCTTGGAATAACTTTGTGGACATGAGAATATCTTTGGATAACTCTGAGATTAACTTTGATGTCTTTGAACAACTTTGATGAACGAGAGTGAGTTAGAGATTACCTTTGTTAACTCTGAGATCAACTTTGATGAACAAAAGTGAGTTAGAGATTACATTTGATGACGCTAAGATGAACTTAGATGTCTCTGAGACAAACTTTTATAACATAGAAATTAACTTTAATGACCAAAAGTGAGTTAGAGAATACCTTTGATGACTCCGAGAATAACTTTGATGAACAAAGATGTTTTGGAAAGTTTCTCTGAAGAACGAAGGCGCCTCCGAGAATAACTTTGCTGACTCTGAGAAAATCAGTGAGGACTTTGAGAATGAGTTCTGAGAACATGAGTAGTATTTGAATGAGACTTTGATGTAATGAAGAGTAACTTTGATGTCTCGAAGATATCTTGCAGATCAACTTTGATGTCTTTGAGTAAGTCCTTGATGTCTCGAAGAGTGTCTTTGACTATATTTCTTACTTAACGTCATATAATTTTAGTTATGAACAATGATGAATAAGACTATTTTAGCAAAGTGAAGGCTACTTTAGTTAAGAAGTAAGTCCTTGATGTCTCGAGGAGTGTCTTTGACTATATTTCTTACTTAACGACATATAATTTTAGTTAGGAACAATGATGATGAATATGACTTTTTCTGTTGATTGATGGATGATTTTAGTTATGAAATGACAATGAAACATGAGATCTAAGCCTGTGTGCCTGTTCTCCACATTCGTGTACTGTCTCGTTACACTGGTGAACCCACCTCGGAGATTCCGACGAAGTAAATCATATAACAATGGAAAACAGTAAGCAAACTTTATTTGAAAAATAATAAGAGAAGACTGTAAAGCTGTGGGGCTAGAAAATGATAAAAATAAGAAGTGATGATCTTCATAAACATAACATAAGATATCCATGGCCGTAATTAATACAGTGTGAACTCTCTTAAACTATGCACACCATGAAATCTCGTCAATATGCATAACTTGTCACTCTGCGAAACAACTTATTGACTATAGTGCGACAGTGAGAATAAAAATGACCACTTATGTTTTGGAGTGCTATTTTAGTCAAGAAATACTGTAAAGGATGATTATTGACTAAAGGGAATTTCACGGACTGCTGTTGTTTGATGTTTTGAACTGCTTAAAGGAAGCATATTTGCTAGAAAAAATTCCTGTGAAATAATGCTTGTTATGTTTTGACTACCTAGCTAATAGCATATTGCATGGCTAATAATGAAATGAAATGTCACATTTTTGTCTGACTCACTTAGCACGAGTGAAGAGATAACATTGAAAAACTGGCAAAGGTTGAAAACTCTGTGAAATCATATCTGTTATGATAAGTTTTGACTAACTGCACGCTAAGTTTGCCTTCTCTCTCAAATCTACACACACGATATGAAATGTGAATTTGTTGACTGAAGGAGTTTGATGATACGAATAGTAATTGCCGACATTGAGCATAATCTCAAAAACATAGTTTCTGCAAAAAATAACATTAAATTAGATGCGAGCTGCGAATTGAAAACAGAAGATGTGTGATGTGTGGCTTATTGTGTGGACTCTGGAGATATGATCTCCACATATAAGTTTCTCAAGAAAAGCGGTAATATTTTTCTTGTGTTTGGATGTAAAGGCAAAACATTGATGTCATTTTCAATAATGTTATTTGCTCATCCGAGAAAGTTGATTTTCCCCGTTACGTTATATTGTGTTACAGAGGGCTAAAACTGGTAGACCGTAATATTCTTATGGAAGGAGATGTAATGGAGATGGACTAAGTCCTACTTTATTTAAAAATGTCATTTCGGACTGCAAAAAGTTGATTAGCGTTACGTTACGTCACGGTACATTGTGTTACAGAGGGCTAAAACTGATAGACATCAATTATTTATATGGTAAGAGATGTAATGGAGATGGGCTAGCCAGCACTTTTCGTTTCAAAATGACATTTTGGACTGCAAAAAGTTGATTTGCATTACGCTACGTTGCGTTACATTGTGTTACAGAGGGCTAATTAGGCTGGAGAGGGGCTTGAACGGATATAATTATGTTCGATGATCTAAGACTGAGGAAATGGAGCTTGGTTAATGTCCAGATTAATTTTACTACGTTAGAAATAAAGCGATCTTAAATCTCAAGGTGATTTAGTTGGAAAATAAAGAACTTATACAAAAAAATGAACTAAGCTGAGGAGGGGCAAGAGTTGAAACTTGATAACTGAACCGGTTTTATTTACTATGACTGAAAATGTAGTTGGTGTTCAAATCTCAGGAGAATTGGACTGATAGTAATAAATTTATAGGAGTGGACTTGGACAGAGGACAGGAGCTAGAGTTTTATAATTGTTTACATCATATTTACTATGAAATACAGAGGGTAGAAATTACAGTGAAATTGCTGGGTTATTTACAAATATACGAGAGAGAACTAAGTTGGGGGACGAGAGCTAGAGCTCAGTAACTGTCTTGATCTTATTTACTATCTTTGAAGTATGACTGCTTTAAATTTCAGTGAAATTGCTGGGTTATTTACAAATATACGAGAGAGAACTAAGTTGGGGGACGAGAGCTAGAGCTAAGTAACTGACTTGATATTATTTACTAACTTTGAAGTATGTCTGCTTTAAATTTCGGGAAAATTGATATGTTACTAACGATCTTGTACAAATGAACTAAGCCGGGGACAAGAGCTAGAGTTTGATAATTGTTTGGATTTACTAAACTAAGTCTGAAATATAGAGGGTAGAAATTTCAGTGAAATTGATGGGTTATTTACAAATATACGAGAGAGAACTAAGTTGGGGAACGAGAGCTAGAGCTCAGTAACTGACTTGATATTATTTACTAACTTTGAAGTATGACTGCTTTAAATTTCGGAAAATTGATCTATTACTAACGATCTTGTACAAATGAACTAAGCCGGGGACAAGAGCTGGAGTTTGATAATTGTTTGGATTTACTAAACTAAGTCTGAAATACAGAGGGTAGAAATTTCCCGGAATTCGAATAAGTATTAACGAAGATGTGTGAGGGAAGTAAGGTGGGGGACAGAAGCTGGAGCTCGGTAACTAAATAACTGTATTGAACTACGTTTGAAATATGATTATTTTCTAATTTTAGAGGGGTAGGACTGTTAGTATTCATTATAGGCAGGGGACTAAGGCAGGATAGGAGCTGAAGCTCGATACCAAATTATTGTATTTTATTATGTTTGAAATAGCTGTGTTTTAAATCTCGAAGAAAATCATTGGATACTAGAGAAGATGTATTAGTAAAAACTACTCCCTGGCTTTGTTTATATAAGTAAAACTGAAATAGTTTTAATGAAAGGAACTATGAATGAATGAACAATATGAAGGAGAGAGAGAGAGAGAGAGAGAGAGAGAGAGAGAGAGAGAGAGAGAGAGAGAGAGAGAGATTCAGAGAGACAGAGACATAGACAGATAGAGAGAGAGAGACATGGAGACAGAGAGAGAGAGAGAGAGATAGAGAGAGATGGAGACAGAGAGAGATGGAGACAGAGAGAGAGAGAGAGAGAGAGAGAGACAGGGAGAGAGAGACAGAGAGAGATGGAGAGAGAGAGAGAGAGAGAGAGAGAGAGAGAGAGACAGGGAGAGAGAGACAGAGAGACTGAGAGACTGAGACAGATAGAGGGAGAGAGAGACAGGGAGACAGAGAGAGAGAGAGAGAGAGAGAGAGAGAGAGAGAGAAAGAGAGAGAGAGAGAGAGAGAGAGAGAGAGAGAGAGAGAGAGAGAGAGAGAGAGAGAGAGGGAGACAGCGAGAGAGAGAGAGAGACAGAGCGAGAGAGAGAGAGAGAGAGAGAGAGAGACAGAGAGAGAGAGAGAGACAGAGACAGAGAGAGAGAGAGAGACAGAGAGACAGAGACAGATAGAGAGAGTCGCGGACCCTGGCGAAACGCAATGGTAATGGGTGCCCCACCACTTCCGGTGTCGGAGGAGAAATACCCGGACTAGTTGGAAAGTTGATCAGTCGGGCTCCAACCTGCGACCAGTACGCTTACCCCGTCGCCGACATTGAAAAACGCTTAGGGTAATGGTACACACCCCTCCTGCAGGAGACTTTGCCTTCATCCTCACACACTTAGCACTTCCTGTAGGGACGTTAATGGTTTGTCTAACCACATAATGGCCCGCTGCAGTCTCACAACGAGAGTGACTTCACTCTTTCTTGACCCAAACACAGAAAAAGCCAGGTGCAGTCCCGTGTCTTTTCCATGCATTTCTTACAACACCACTTAGCACTTCCTGTAGGGACGTTAATGGTTTGTCTAACCACATAATGGCCCAGAGCACTCTCTCCAGACGAGGGGAAGCTCCATCCAGCCCCCACCCAAAACAACATAACAGACTGTGTTGCCTTCTCCTCACATCTACACACTAACTCACGATTAAGGCTACGCAAAAACACGCATACATATTCTTTTACTCCTTCCTCACTCTTCCTTCTATTTTCTTACTCTATCACTTACTCTACCACTTACTCTCACACTACTCTCATCTTTCCTGACCACTTACCATAAACCCCGAGGACTAGACCCGCGCGGCGGAGGGGGGGCTGCACCTGCCCACACGCCACTCAAGACCGACACGCGCCAAACTTCCGGGAAAATTCCCTTACCCCCTGTGACTAGACACCCGCGCTGCGACTACGACGTCGAGCACCACCTGCCACTCATCAACATAACTTACTCTCTTTCATGACCACTTACCATAACACGCTCACACGCGACCGAAACACGCCAAAACTTCCCCGAAAATCCCCAAAAACCCTGTGTGACTAGACACCTGCGCACCACCTGTCGGCTGGCACTCCATGGAGTGCCACCTGACAGCTGGTGCGCGCGGTTCTAGTCACATATTACACTACTCATAGGCATACTGTTTATGGCTTCTTCAAAATCCAGTGGGGATAGGGTGACGTCTGATATATGATTTGATGTTGGTATCGTATCCATGAAAAATTCATTTGGGTTTTCAATCTTTAGTGTGTTTAATGGCTCGCTGAAAACAGAGTCGTACTGCGTCCTCAGTAGCTC
The DNA here is from genome assembly GCF_040958095.1 of Procambarus clarkii. Lineage (NCBI taxonomy): Eukaryota > Metazoa > Arthropoda > Malacostraca > Decapoda > Cambaridae > Procambarus > Procambarus clarkii. The sequence goes on from NC_091208.1 coordinate 7,841,622, forward strand.
GCTCATTTCTTTGTTGTCATCGGTGAAAGTTCCATCTCCCTTTCGCAGGGGCCCGATACTAGATGTGGTTTTTGATCTTGATTTTGCATAGGAGAAAAAATATTTCGGATTTCTTTCTCTTTCACTGATGGCCTTTTGCTCTCTTTGCCTCTCCTGGGTTCTGTATGATTCTTGTAGCTTCCGTTCAATTGTTTCTATTTCTCTACCTAACCTTCTTCGCCGTTCTTGAGATAGGGTGCGACTCTCAAGTTGTTCCGCGATTCGTTTTCTTCGCCTATATAGGGAACGACGTTCCCGTTCCAATCTGCATCTCTTCCTCTTTTTTTCTTAGAGGTATGCGGTTTGAACATATTTCTAGTGCTACTGAGCTTATTTTTTCCAGGCACTGGTTCAGGTTTGCATTTCCTAGCTGTACTTCCCAATTTATTTCTGTGAAGTCCTGGTTTATTCGCTCCCAGTTTATCTGTTTATTATTGAAGTTGAATTTGCTGAAATCTCCTCCACCGGGAATCTGGACTGGTTTTGAAGGTCTACTCCCTATGGTTGTCATAACTTCAATTAAGTTGTGATCTGAGTAACAGGTAATTGTAATCATTATGTTCCTGATCAATTCATCATTATTAGTGAAAATGAGGTCCAGCGTGTTCTCCTTCCTAATTGGTTCTACTATTTGCTGGTTTAAGGGAAACCTGTCGCACATCCGTAGCAGGTCATTTGCATGTGCCTGTTCATTTAGGCTACTTCCTGGTATTCTTTCTGATATTACTGTATTAGCCAGGTGCTTCCATTTCAGGTGCCGTAGGTTGAAGTCCCCAAGCAGGATGATGTTCGGAGCTGGATGTGTGAGGTTTTCCAAGCAGTGTTCTATTTTCATTAGTTGGTCTTTAAACTGCTGAGGGTTTGCCTCCGGTGACTTATATACAAGGACAATAACTACATTTAAAATCTCTATTTTGATTATCAGCACTTCCACCATATCATTTGAGGTGTTTAGCAGCTCAGTACAGATGAGTGTGTCTTTGATGTAGAGGCTGACCCCACCCTGAAGCCGGTGTTTCCTATCACATCTGAAAAGATTGTACTCTGAGATCCATATTTCACCATCATGGTAGTCTTTTGGGTGGGTTTCTGTTAGGGCTGCAAACACTGCATTTGCCTCATGAAGGAGACCATCTATAAATTGAACTTTGTTGGTTTTGCGTGTTTTTATACCCTGGATGTTGGCAAATATAAATGATGTTATCGTGTTAGTGGAAGTGCTGGAAGCCTTACTTGGTGTTAATATCTGAGGCTCTGGTAAGGAGGCCACTATGTTTGCGTCCAGGGTGTGTCGTTTTGGAAGTGATTCGTCCAGTTTTGGTAGTAGGACGGGTGTTGTCTGGTGTAGTACCTGTGTGCTTGTTGATAATTTGAATTCCAGTCTTGTGGGTATCTCCGTTCCCCTCTGTAATCCTGAAATGGTTCCATCTGACTGTTCCTCTATATTACCTGTTACCTAGCAGTAAAATAGGTACCTGGGTGTTAGTCAGCTGTCACGGGCTGCTTCCTGGGGGTGGAGGCCTGGTCGAGGACCGGGCCGAGGGGACACTAAAGTCCCAAAATCATCTCAAGATAACCCCAAGATAACCAAGCCTGGCCCGAGGCCAGACTTGACTTGTGAGAGTTTGGTCCACCAGGCTGTTGCTTGGAGCGGCCCGCAGGCCCACATACCTACCACAGCTCGGTTGGTCCGGCACTCCTTGAAGGAAACAATCTAGTTTCCTCTTGAAGATGTCCACGGTTGTTCCTGTAATATTTCTGATGCTCGCTGGTAGGACGTTGAACAACCGTGGACCTCTGATGTTCGTACAGTGTTCTCTGATTGTGCCATGGCACCTCAGCTCTTCACTGGTTCTATTCTACATTTTCTTCCATGTTATTCACTCCAGTACATTGTTATTTTACTGTGCAGATTTGGGACCTGTCCCTCCAGTATTTTCCATGTGTGTATTATTTGGGATCT